>NC_037679.1:83763673-83797373 GCF_003255815.1 Theropithecus gelada | reverse complement strand
CCGCCGCCGCCGCCACCGCCGCCGCGGCCGCCGGGGAGCGCGGAGCCGCGGGCAGGCCGGGCCGCACCGGAGCCCCGCGTCCGCCCGCGCCCCGCCCGAGCCCTGCGCCCTGCGCCCGCGCCCTGCGCTCCGCGATGCGCGCCAACTTGCGGGCCGGGGACCCAGGGCCGGCGCCCTAAGAGGCGGCGGCGGGAGGATCGCGTCCTGACCCGAGGCCGGGCCTGCTGCGCGCCCCCAGCCCGATCGGCACCGCCACTTGCCTGAGCGCCCCGGCGGCCCGAGCGCGCCCCAAGCCCGGGCGCCACCGCTGCCACCTCCGCGAGGTGAGTTGGGGCCGAGGGTCCCCGCGGAGGGCGGGGGGTAGGCGCTGGACGCGCTTCCGGGGGATCCGGGGAGGATCGGGCGGCGCACGCGGCTGAGTTGGCGGGGCCCCTGCACTCCCGAGTTGGCGCTCTCGGGGGGTGGCCTGCTGGGGAGCGAGGCGCCCCGCCGACACTGCGGCCCGCGTGCTCGGGGGCGCCGGGGAACTTAGGGGAACTCCAGCTCCCCAGCGAGGGGGCGGGAAGGAGGGAAGTGGCGTTGGGGTGGGCGGGGGGCGCGCTGGAAATGCAGAGAGCGGCCCCCCACCGTGTGCGCCGGCTCTGGGTACTTGGCCGCCAAGCGTCCCTTGTCCCCGGTGCAGCCCCGG
Organism: Theropithecus gelada; assembly: GCF_003255815.1. Lineage (NCBI taxonomy): Eukaryota > Metazoa > Chordata > Mammalia > Primates > Cercopithecidae > Theropithecus > Theropithecus gelada. The sequence goes on along the minus strand of NC_037679.1, from coordinate 83,796,685 downwards.
ACCTGGGGGGGCGACACTGTGCCTTATTTTCCATTGGGCAGCGCGGGTTTGAAAGCCCTTGGAGATGGCCCCCCTAGCTCCCTGGCCTGGCTGTTGTGGAGGGGCGCATGGGGGTCTCCCACTAGCCGAGGGGAAGAGCCAGCCTTGTCCCTCCTGGGCGTGGGGCCACGGGGCGCTGGGCGGGGTCCCTTGGGAGAGGTGCCCCTGGTCCCCCTCCCCCGCGGGCCGGTGTTCCTGGTGTCTGGGCCTGCCTCCCGTGGCTGGTGACGCCTCATTGGGCCGCCTCCTGGTCCCTCCCCCAGGCTGTGCGGATACTTGGGATGCCACTACTTTGCGAAGTTGGAATTCAGAGCTGATCCCACTTGGGCAGGACTGGGAAGCCCCAGGCCCTTGTGTTGAGGGCAGCTTCCTCATAGGCCTGCGGGGAGTGAGGGCACCCGTGGGGTGCGCCCTCCCCGCCCCAGACACTTGCGGGAGGAGCAAGCTGAGGGTGGGAGGGCACGGCGGGCGGGAGGGAGAGACACGCTCTACCTGGGAGCTGCTGTCGCCCGGGCCCAATTAGCGTGGGGCGCCCGGCGTTATTTTTACATTGTAGGTTTATTTTTTTGGAAGCGAGTGTCCTCCCGCCGCCTGTCGCGCGCTCCGGCTCTCCGAGGGTCTGGTGCAGGCAGCGGGGGCGGATCTGTTCTGTCGGCTCAGCCTCCTCCCTTCCTCCCCCTCCTCCTCTCCCCCGTTGGTGAGAACTGGTTTTATTATGATTATTATTATTTTTTTCCTTTTTGCAGATTTGGAGGAAGGGAAGAGGGGAGGAGGGGAGAAAGGGAGGACCCTGTGGGCTGGGTGGGGGAGTTCTGGGCGCGTTGAGATATGTTACCGGTGGCCTTGACTTTGCCCCTTTTCAGCCAGGTCTGGGTCCCTGCGGCAGCTTTGATATCAGCGGCCCTCTGTGTACCTCGTGGGTGGCCTCTTTTGGGAGTGCTGGGGAGGGGCCGAGCCATGGGAAGCAGCAGTGAGGTGGGATGGCCCACTCTGCACCTCAGCTCCTTGGATTTGAATCTGACTTTTGCCACTTTCCTGGCAGTGTGTCCCTGGACAGATACTTAACCTCTCTGTGCCTGTCAGGTTTCCCATCTGCAAAATGAGGGTCAAAATGGTACTGAGTTCACAGGGTGGTTGTGAGAGCTGACCATCCGGCCATAAGAATCCCTTGGTACTTGTATGTGTTACTATGACTGCTGTGTCGGTGTTATTATTCCTGGGTTATAAGATTTGGCCTTTAATCCAACGTGCTCTGGAAGCCCTGTGAAAAGGGGCCACCTTACCTTTGCCTGGGGTTGGACACTGGGGAGATCTGGGGGAGGGAGGGGGCCTTTTCCCACCCCCCTCTGCTTGTCCGGAGAGGATGGAGAAGGGCAGGTGCCCCCACCCATTGAACAGATGCAAAGACTGAGACAGGCCCAGTAGAGCTGGGGGTGGGGGGAGAGTGGGGGGTGGAGCCAGCGGTAACTGGCGAGTCGGCAGCGCGGCTGCGAGGGCATCCCAGGCCCTGTCTGGCTTCCCTGAGCCGCCTGCCATGTCCCTGCTTGGAAATTCACTGCTGCCACCGCCAGCGGGTGCCGGGGGAATCTGTGGTGCCGGTGCCCAGACATGGGGGCGGGAGCACAGCGGGCCCCAGCCCTGGCCTCTTCCCACTGAGCTATTTACGCTGCTAGGGATCAATACTATTGATAAATCCATGTAAATGGTAATGTGGCTGTCAGGCCCTGGTGAGGGATGGAGACCCCTCCTGGGGCTGCGCGCTCCCCCTCCCCCTCTCGGATAGGGTTTGGTTACGTGGGAAGGATTTATTTGGCATAATATGTTCTTTTTCCCCAATTAATAATACTCATGCCACCTCCTAAAGATTTCCCAGTGCTCTGCAAACACGAATTTACTGCATGGAAGCCCTGGGCTGGGAAGGGCTTGATTGTTCTCCGGGCCTGCGGGTGGGGGGCAGGGGGCGCTGGCAGCGCAGACACCCACTGAGGGAGTTGGAAGGCAGCCCCAGGAGTCCTGGCCCCCAGCGTCTGCCATTCATGCTAGGTGTGGAGGCTGCCTGGCCCAGTTTCCCCCTGGCTGAGAGGGGGCGCATTCATAGTTCTGTGTTCCCAACCCCCGTCTGAGAGTGTAGGTGGAGAAGTTGGTGCTTCACTCTGAGATGGGAGGCGGGGGTGGTACCTACGCAGAACCCAGCCAGAGGGTTCTCCTGGGGTCCTGTCTGTAGGAAGGGAGATTTTAAGGCAGAGGAGACAGGCTCTCAGCCTTTCCTCCCGACGCTGTCTGAACTGAAAAGCCCCACAAATGCTGCCTCTGACCGTGGTGGGGGGTTGAGAGATTTTATTTGTGTGTGTGTGTTTTCCCTTCTGTGTTTCCTCTTCAGATCTCAAACACTAAACAGCAGCCTCCCCAGGTGACACTTCTGAGACTGGGGAACTGCCGGTGGGAGCTGGAAACTCCTGCCCAGGGTGCCCAGGGGAGGGGCAAGGAGGGTCCCAAGCTTGGGTTGCTGCCTGGGGAGAGCCAGGTTTTTTAGGCCCAGGCCAAGGGTGACAGAAGGTCTGTGTCCCTAGGTGGGTGCGTGGGGTCCCCAGGGAAGTGATGCTTGGGAAAGGCCAGCTGGGCATCTTTTGAGGGAGCTTGGAGCCAGGAAACTGACTTTACAACCCATCTGGCAAACTCTCAGCCTCCATGCTGGAAAAGGCTATGAATCATACACTAGTAATAAGCACCAACACCTACTGTGTGCCAGGAACTGTGCTCTACACAAATCCACTTGTTTACTCTTCATAACCCCTCTATGAGTTGGTGCTTTTATTATCTTATTTTATAGATGGTGAACTTGAGGCACAGAGAGGTTAAGTGCCTTGCCCAAGGTCACACAGCGTGGATGTGGAACTACGAATTAAGACCCGGGATTATTCACAGTCATGTTAGTGCAGCAGGAATTTACTGCAGGCCTGCTTTGCAGAGCTGCCATAGAGGATATGAAGAAAGAAATGATGTTTCTTCTTGGAGCAGCACCTACGGATCTTTGTCCCGGGGTGGGCAGGAGATTGAGAACTCGTTCTCCCCAGAGTTTGGGGAGAAGGATAGGGCCTGGCATTTCTTTGAGGTCTCATTTTATCCTAAACATTCATGCAAATTTGGCATTCGCCTTGGCGACACTGCTGTGTTTATTTTGAAATGAAAACATGGTTTTGAATTATTTAGCATGGTGCTCCAGAAAGCTGCAGCAGCAGAGCTCTGTGGCCTGGAGTGCCCGTAGGCCCGGGCATCACCCTGGGGTACTGTGTAGCCGGAGGGCTTCTGCTCAGCGAGGCCCTGGAGCGGATGGCGGCTTCATTCCCATTTTACAGATGAGGGCACAGGTCCAGGCTCGCCCGAGGTTGCACAGTGGAGGGACCTGTGCTTATGATGAATGAACTTAGCATCATTGTTATTATCATGTCTATTTTAGAGCAGAGTGAGGCTTTTGAGCCTGGGCACTTCCACACTGCCCTACCCACTTGGCTCCGGCTAGCCTTGATTGAGGAAGGAGCTTTTGGTTTATAAATCTAGAAAGAATTGTCCTAAACAGATACTAGAGGACAATCTGGGAGTGTTTCATCTGCCATCCCAGGGAGCCGCCGATTTAGCATTGCAAGTTCCAGCTTGGCCATTTACAAGCAGTGGGTCCAGGTGAGTGCCCCTTGCTCTCAGGGTTTAGGGGCCCTCATCTGCAAAATGGGCACATTGCTGGCCAGCTGTGCCATAGTGGAGAGCCTTTAGGGGCAAAGGGCATGAATATTGAGTTTGCTGCTCAGCTCTGCAGCTTCCAGCTGTGAATGAGTTACTTACCTATTGTGAGCCTTAGTTTGCTCCTCTCTCAAATGGGGATGTTGCTGCTGCTTCTGACTTTATGGTTGTGAGATAAAATGAGCTCCTGTGTGTCGCAGGAGCTGCTGTGTCCATTTTGGCTCATCCTTTGGAGAGCAAAGACTTGCTATAGAATTTGTTGTGTGAACCCAGGTCCTCACCTACAGGCTGCTCCGATATCACCCATTCCTCCCTGTTAAAAGCTGCTGGGAAGGATCCTCTAATGGACTCGTCTCTTTTCCAGAGCCCCAGGCTTCAGCTTGTTGCCCTTTGGAGACGGTGGCCTCCTCTCCTGTTGGCCGTTGGTGTTTCACAAATGTGCTCAGCTCCCTCCCTCTGCCCTTGAAGGTTGAGGTTTTCCATTAGTCTTTAATCACTTAGTGTCTGTAAGGCACTTGGAGTGCTTCGAGGTCATGGGCAGCCTGGAGAGTGGGCGAAGGCCGTGGGGAGGTCTGGGAAGGCGGCCTGGGGGAGGGCTGAGCTTCCCCTCTGCTCCTGGTTACTGAAGAAAGGAGCAGGGTTCGAATCGTGCTTCCATTTATTAAGAACTTGAGTGAAGCCTCTGACCTCGTGGCCTTGGTTTCCTGATTCTTAAAAGGGAGGGAAAGAAAATAATGCCAGCCTTAGAGGGTAGCCTGAGACGGGCTGTCTGGGAACTCCTGCGGTGATGGGAGATGATGCGGCTGCACTGTCCCGTGCTTTAGCCACTAGGTGTCTGTCACTCGGGAGCACTTGAAAAGTGGGTCCCTGCCACTGAGCAGCTGAACTGGCCATTTTATTTAATTTTAATTTACTTAAATTTAAATAGCCACCTGTGGCTATGGCTAATGGCTACTTAACCTGAAGGCACAGGGGTGGGTGAAGTCATATTCTGTGTTTCAGAGCAGGGCCTGGGCTCTTGGTATCTGATTCCTTCCCCAATGCCCCACCTGCACCCCAACTTTTTTTGAGGTAGGGTCTTTCTCTGTCACCCAGGTTGGAGTGCAGTGGTACCATCACAGCTCATTGCAGCCATGAACTCCTGGGCTCAAATGAACCTCCCACCTCAGCCTCCCAAGTAGCTGAGATGACAGGTGTGCACCAACATGCCTGGCTAATTTTAAAATTTGTTATAAAGGTGGGGTCTCTCTATGTTGCCCAGGCTGGTCTTGAACTCCTGGGCTCAAGTGATCCTCCCGCCTCAGCCTCCCAAAGCACTGGGATTCCAGGCATGAGCCACTGAGACCGGCCTGATTTTTTTCCCTTTTCATGCGTGTTTTCTCTGCATGGTGCCATCCTGGAGGGTCTTCCCCTTTCAGCAGTCCTTTTTCCCAAACCTAGCCCGGAGTGCCCTCTGGGCTGGTCCGTTCTCCTCTGCCATCTGTCCCCTTCCTCTTCCCACATCTCACTGTCTTCCCCCTCTTCCTCTCCCACTAGCCTCTGGGGTAGCGCAGTCCAATAGAACTTTGCCGTGGTGAGAATGTTCTAGGTATGCCAGTACCATAACCAAGAACCATGTGGGGCATTGGGCATTAAAACTGCCCAGAGGTGTTGGGGGAGTCTCCTTCCATTCCAGCCCTCCTGGTTTCTGTTCCCCCAAGGCAGTCACAGCTTGAAGTGAGGCCAGTGCCACAACCGGGGGATGAAATTTTAGTTTTTAATAAATTTGAGTAGCCACTTGTGGCTGGTGGCCACTGACCCTATGGGGCATTGTGGCCATAGTGACTCCTACTATATGGAGCTGTCTTCCCACATCCTTCCTTAGCTGTCACTCCTCGAGCGCAGCTGGAGACAGCTCCAGGTCGCTGTGAAGTGTGGGCAATTCTTACCTCCCGGTGCTGAGCTCATGTGGAAAAAGCTTTGTGCAGGTTCGTGGGGGCTGACCCAGCCGGACCCAGAGGAATCCTAGGTTAGCAGCAACGATCCCCCGGCCACCCTTGTTGGTATCTTGTCTGCACGAGCAGGTACCTACAGAAGACACCCACCTGCTTTCTCTAAGTAGGATCATACTTATTTTTTTGTGGTACAAGTTAATACATCATGGACTTCTTTGATGAACATTTTTGGGGATAATGTTGCTTTTTATACTTCTTGGGAAGAATGTAGAAAAACAAAAACTAATGCATTCAAAACTCTGCCAGTTGCTTTGGGCTTTATAAAAGCTTATTTTTTAAATGAAAGAAAATGCATTGACTTGTAAAAAAGAAAATTAACACATTGCGTAGAAGTCTGCCTGGGTTCCTGGCCTCCCGGTTTCTGTTCCCCAAGGCAGTCACAGCTTCCAGCGCCTGAGTTTCCTCCGAGATGCTCTCGGCATATGTCGGCCTTCAATGGACTGTATGTGTGCGTTCCCTTTAAAAACAAACACGCAAGTGGTATCACGCCATATACAGGTCTGATTTTTGCCGTCATAGTCACATCCTATGTGATACTATGTCTCGGAGCCGACTGTGGAACGTAGAAAGCAAGAGTTGGCAAACTATGGCCCTTGGGCCAGATCCGGCCAGCCTGCCGCCTGTTTCTAAATGGTGCACAAGCTGAGAATGGTTTCTCCATTTTTTAATGGTTGAAAAAAGTCGAAAGAAGAATAATATTTTATGACATGTGAAATCATATGAAATGCAAATTTTGGTGTCCATAAATAAAGTTTTGTTGGAACGCAGCCACGCTCACTCATTTACATGTTGTCTGTGGCTGCTTTTGGGTACAACGTTTGCAAAGTTGAGTAGTTGTGACAGAGGCTGGAAGGCCTACAGAGCCTAAAATATTTACTCTCTGGCCCTTTACAGAAGATGTTTGCCGATCCCTAATATACTACCTCACTGTTTTGAACCTCAGTGTAGCCTTGCATGGTTTCCCTGTTGAGGAAACTATGGCCCAGAGAGGGGTGTGAGTTTGAAGGTCATTCCAAGTAGGCCCTAAAACCCCTCCTTCTAGCCTGGGCTACTGTTCTTGCTGAGTTACGCTGATGCTTATGGTTATAATTTGCTCTTATAGAATGCAATAGGAAAAGGGGGATGGTTAAGGCAGCAAGCAGTTGGCCTGATTTTTGGCACAATTTTTTGACCTCTTAAATGATGACTGAGACTGTAATGCCTTCTTTAGAGTGGTATATAGTTGCTGTAGCACCTACTCTGTGGCACGGCATCGTCTTCACAATTTTCCAAAGCCATAATCCATCTTGTTTCCTTCTTTGCTTTGGCTACTAGGAAGCTCAGAGCCAAATTTGCCGCCTGCCTTCTGCAATCACTGGTTTATGTTTTGGCTTTATCTACTTCATCCTGATGTTGGATTTGTTTATCTCTGATTTTTTTCCCTTTTCCCTGACCATGCTTTCTGATTTTTATCTTACCTTACACATTCCTGAAAGTGCCTCAGTTCTTGAGGGGCAGAATGGGTCAGGCAGGAGCAAAGCAAAAGAAAACACTTTGCAAGATGCTTTCATGCACCATCCCCTGCACCAACATTCCACAGGAGGAAACCAAAGGCTGGTGCTGTGGAGTGTCTTAACCAAGGTCAGACCCTGGGTGAGAACTGAGCACGGTTTTGGGGTCCGAGTTGGGAAGATGACAGTGAGTGACTTGGATGGTGAAAGACTTCCCATTTGAGAGCCCATGGGGGCCTTGAGAACTGCTTGACCTGAGGGAATGCCCTGGAGGTGGGGGGCTCAGCACTGTGGTACCCAGAGACCTCAGGAGGCAATATTGCAAGTGCGTCTGAAGTCAAGGGACCTCTGGGCCATCTGGTTCCAACCTGGATTTGTGGCTGATGCTTCAGGCCCCCCGCTTTCTCCTGCTGACCTTTCTTTGCATCTGGAAAGGAAGTGGGGGGGGAAGGTAAGTCAAAGGGTGGGCTGTTGGAGGTGGAATTGGACCAGACCTAGGTGACAAGTCACCACTAGCCTGCACATGTCTGTGCGTGTGTGCATGCGGGCTGGGCAGCTCCTGGGGGTCAGTCTCTTCTGGGGTCCGGAGGCCCTCTCCGTCTCTTGTCTCCCAGGGTTCACTTGATTTTCCGTGGCCTGTGTTTGCATTTTAGGGCTGATGAGTGGACCTGGAGGGACCCACAGGTCTGAGTGACCTGGCCTTGGACAATAACAAAGGCTCCATGCAGAGTTCCTCGGTTTGCATAGCGGTGAAATGGGGTGATGAGCGACACATGGCCTCCCAGGCTGTGAAGTGAAAGGCATTCAGGGGTCCGTTGGGGTACGGTTGTCCCTGCAGACCGTGTCGTGCCCCCCCCTTCCTGTCTGTCACTCATGGGCCCACGGCACTGACCCCAGGGTCAGGGAGGTGGACCCAGCAGTCTCCTTGCCATTGCTCAGGGATGTCCCAAAGGGACCTTGGATCCCACCTATGCAAAAGTGGACCATTGACCCCTGCAGCCCTCAGGCCCCTGTTCTGGGCATCCTCCTGGAGTGAGGGACGTGGTCCTAGCCCCCTCTCGACGGCCCACCTGGGACTGCAGTCGCCTCCTGCCTGCTCTCTGGCCGCCATCTTGTACCCACAGTCCCCTCTCTGCAGGCAGCCCAGTGGAGCCACAGCAGCTAGAGTGACTTGACCTCATCAGCCTGCAGGGCTTCCCTCCATTTCTTGAACAAAAATCAGAATCTTTCTTACTGCCAGGGAGGTCTGTACGCCCCCTGTCTGCCCACCTGTGGCCTTCCCTGGCCCGCTCCCCACAATTCTATGGTGGGGCTGGGGAAACATCGGGCCAGGTCCGAGGCGGGGTGGGTGGGGCAGTTGATTTTTCTTTGTGACCCAGGGGATCTGTCTGGGGATGCTCTTAAGTCATTAGTCCCAGAGGCCAGACCCACAGGGGAGGGCCTCGAAGGACTCTGTTTGTCCTCACACTGAACTCTGCGGTACCTGCTGAGACCCTCGGGGAGCTGGGGCCCCAGTGTGGCTACAGTGTCTCTGTGACCATGGGAACCTGCCTGGTGCCAGCCCTGCTCCTGAGGCTAAAGAGGAGAGCCTGCGTGGTGGGGTGGGGGCAGGATGCAACTCTAGGCTGGGCCCAGGCCTATCAGCATGGGGGCCTGCAGGGGATGTCGCCCTCTGGAGCCTGGCAGGAGTCAGGGGGCCTTTCCAGGGTCCTGGGGGCTTGGCCAGGTCCACAGGGTCAGGATTTGGGAGGGATTCTGTGTGGCGGTGGCTCTTGGGTGATGGCCACTGCTGGGTAAACCAGGGGAGGAAGGCAAGCGGGAGAAGTTGGGAGACACTTGCTTTAACCTGCCACGCCACCCACCCACGCCATCTGCCACCCTCCTGGATATTTTTTTAACCATTTCGCATCCTCTGTCACTATCGTGCCCTGGCCTAGGCTGCTGCATGGTGTTGGACAGTGCCCCTGCCACCTTCCCACCCATTCATGTTCCTCCTGGAACCTCAGGCTGTGACCTTATTTGGAAACAAGGTCTTTGTGGATGTGTTTAATTAGGAAGAGGTCATCCTGGAGCAGGCTGGGCCCTAAATCCAGTGGCCTGTGTCCTTATAAGAGGACAAAAAGACACAGAGGAGAAGGCTGTGTGACAATGGAGGCAGAGACTGGAGCGATGTGGCTGGACGCCAAGAAGTGTCAGGGACTGCTGGGAGGAGGCTCGGGACACGCCCCCACGGAGCCTCCGGAAGGGGCCACCCTGCCAACACCTTGATTCTGAACCTGTGGCCTCCCGAACTGTGAGAAAGTAACAGTGGGTTGTTTTAAGTCCCCGGTGTGTGGGGCTTTGTTTATAGCAGTTCTAGAAGCGAACACAGCTCCCAGCACAACTGGCTCTTCACTGGTCACCCTGAGACCCATACCCCACGCGGCAGCCAGGGACAGGCCTGGAAAATCCAGGGCAGGAAAACCCAGGGCAGGACGGTCCCGCTGCCGCTCCGAAAGCCGATTCCCTAACTGGGCTTTGAGGCTCTGCCCTCTGCCCCCGCGTGGCCTGTCCTCTGCAATCTGCTCCCCTTGCTCACTCTGTTTCAGCCACACCGGCCTCGCTGTTTCTCCTGAAATGCACCAGGCAGCTTCTGCCGCGGGGCCTTTGCACTCGCCCTGCTGGGAGCACTCTTTCCCAGTGTCCGCAGACCTTGTCTCATTCCTTTGACATTTTTCTTGAATTTTTTGTTTGTTTGTTTGTTTGTTTGTTTTTTTGAGACAGAGTCTTGCTCTGTTGCCCAGACTGGAGTGCAGTGGCGTGATCTCTGCACACTGCAACCTCTGCCTCCTGAGTTAAAGCAGTTCTCCTGCCTCAGCCTCCTGAGTAACTGGGATTATAGGCGCATACCACCACGCAGGGCTAATTTTTGTATTTTTAGTAGGTGATCCACCTGCCTCAGGTGATCCACCTGCCTTGGCCTCCCAAAGCGCTGGGATTATGGGCATGAGCAATCACGCCTGGCCTGATATTTTCATATTGAAAATTGCACCCTCTCCCCTCCCTCCCTCACTTGTTTCCCATTGTGCCATCTTCTGATGATGGTTTCACACGTTTGTCATCTTGCTGTTGTCTGTCATCCCTGCGAGAATGGACATTTCACAAGGGTGGGGATGTCTGTCTGTCTCCCAGGTACTAGAGCAGTGCTGGGTACATCGTGGGTACCTCGTGGATGTGTTGAGTGTTGGGCTGTGGCTGGGCATGTCCTCACCTCGTGCCCTGGTGCCCGTCGGGGGTCCCAGGTCATCCATCCATTCATCCCTGTGCCTAACACCTGTACCCTCCCTTGCCTGTGGCCCCCTTCTGCTCCCGCAGAGCCCCCAAGTCACTGAGTCTGTGGCCATTCCCTCTCTGTCCCTCCCTTGGTGGCTGTGACCACCCCTTGCTAGCACTGCACTTGGCCCCTGAGCTCCACAGGTGAACGTAAGCCCAGAGAGGCCCAGAGTGGCCAGGGTGTGGAAGAACTACGTTTTGCCTAATTCAGCGTCCATGCCTCCATTTCGCCATCCATAAAATTGGCATAATCAGATTCCTCGTTTCTTGAGGTTGTCTTGAGCATTTTGTGAGGTCCTACATGAAGGTGCTTATTGCCTGGCGCTGGGAGCACAGAGAAGCCTTCCGTGTGGGCTGGGCTAGTGCTTACTGTTTTCAGTTTGCCGTGTGGGTGTTCCCTTTGCCAATTTTTGGAGGCAGTTGAGGCATCACAACCAGGCGACCCCAGGGACCAGGGAGGGACTTTAAACCCGAGTTCCCATGGATGGGTGGCCTGAGGCGGATCCTTCCTGGCCCTTGCTCCTCTCCCCAAGGAACCAAGTAAGTTCTGGGGGGTCCAAACCCACTGCAAGCTTTCTGGGCGGATTCCCAGGGCCAGCAAGACTTCTCTGCTGTTTGGCAAGATAGGAGACCTCGGCCAAGATAGGAGACCTGGGCCAAGATAGTAGACCTCGGCCAAGGTAGGAGACCTCGGCCAAGATAGGAGACCTCGGCCAAGGTAGGAGACCTCGGCCAAGATAGGAGACCTTGGCCAAGGCAGGAGACCTCAGCGAACTCTGGGTAGGGGCCGCTCTGCGTTTCTTCAGCGTAGTTCTTTCTGTCACTTTGTGCTCTGTTTCTGCATCTGTAGAATGGGGGTAACTGCAGTCCCCGGTGTGTAGGGGAGTGGACACTTGGGACTGCTATGGCGATGACACCCGTGCATGTACACATCCTGTGGACGTTGTCACTGCTGTGTCCTGGGGCTTGGTTGGGATGCCCCCGTGCCTGCCACTTGCTCGGGCTCCCTGGGCTTTGTAAGCTGTGCACACACTGGAGGGTATAGTAGAGAGAGCTGCTGCTTCGCACGTGTCCTGGTGCAGGGGTGCCCCCTGCCCCAGCATTGCTGTCTGGTGTCTGAGCAGGGAGGGGCAGAGGTGAGGGTGCTCCAGAGAGGGCCCTGAGCTGGCAGGATGCAGGCAAGCTCGCTTTTCACCACCTGGCTTAGCTCATCTAAGCTTCACAATAACCCAGTGTGGCCAGAACTGTTAGTTTCCCTGTTTACAGATGGGGACACTGAGGCACAGAGTGGTGATATCATTGGATTAGGACACAGCTCCTAAGCTCCTTGCTTGGTGGGCAGCTGTCATGGGCAGGGTCCGTTCTGTGCTTTCATCCCTTTCCCCTGGACTGTGGCCCTTGGGAGTGACCGGGGACAGTCCTGGGTCCACCATGTGCCCAATCCTGGACATCAAAGCCCATGTCTGCCCTGACCCAGCCCATTCCCCTCTGGGTCACCCTCGAAGGCTCCCAGGCTGTGGCCGGCTCTGCCGTGCGGGAAGCTGACCCTGGCTGTCTTGGCTTCTCCCTGCTCGGCTATAAATAGCAGCTGCAGCGGCGGGCAGGAAGCTGCATCTCCCGGCACCTGGGCCCTGGGCGCTGCCCCCTTGCCGCAGCGCCTCCCGGAACTGTGCGGCCCTCAGTGGGAACGTGGAAGTGGAAGCGTGCTGTGCGTCGGGTGTGTGCTTTCTGGTTTGCTGTGTGACCTTCAGGCTCTCGCTGCCCTCTCTGTGTCACAGCCCCTGTCCGTGAGTCCAGGCCGCCTCTGTGCTCGCGGTGCCATAAGGAGTGCCTTTGGGTGCTTGGAGGTGCGGAGGGCGCAGCATGAGGTTTGACATTGAGAAGGGGGCGCCTGACTTTTGCCTTGGAGAGAGGGGAGCTGAGTGGGAGGGGGCACCGAGGGAACCTGGGGAGGGGAGCTTCCCATAGGAAATATTCCTGTCTGGATGCCCAGCTGGGCGGTGGGAGGCTGGAGGGCCATAACGATGTGGAACTGCCTGGAGGGCCCCAGACTGGGAGGTGGGCCATGCCGGGTTGCTGTGTGACTTTTTGCACAGCGTCTCTGGGACCTGTGAAATGGAAGCGATGCCACCTCGCGGCACCTCTGGCAGGAAAGAGACGCAAAAGGGCTTTGAAGCAAGGAAGGTGTTTTGTCGTGCCCTCAGTCGTCTTTAAGCATCTCGAGGGTTCATGTCGCTCATGCCATTACGTGCTTGTGGGGCAGGGCTCGCCCTGTTCCTTTTTGGCCTGCCCCGGGGCGCTGGCTCCTGAGTGGGGGTTTGTGAGAGCGTAGTCACCGGGAGCTGCAGGGGAGGGTGCTGACCATGCCAAGGACATCCTGAGCAGCTTTGGGTGGCCTCTGGTTCCCCAGCTCCCCCACTCCCCATTTGGAGGGACACCACCTGCACAGTGGGGGCACATGCTGCTCGGGCTCTTGGACGTCTCCTCCTGTGGGTGCCCCGCAGCAGCTCAACTGTACCCTGCAAAGCCTTCTGCAACCTGGCATGCAGGGGTGTGAGGAAGCGTAGGTTTCAGCAGTGGGGGGATTTCTTACGGATCTTACTAGAGCATGGGCTGTACAATCAGGCCATTTGTGACTGGTCAGGAAAAAAACGTTGCTCAAAAGTATTGATAAATTCTTTGTTGTTAATCTGGAGAGGGAAGTCTCTGTGATAGGCCACAGGGCTCTGTCCGATCACGTTTTCATCAGACGCTGGACTCTGCACTGCTGGGGACGTGTATTCACATACAGGTGCTGGCACTGGGCATACTCGCCCATGCTGTGTAGCAGTGGAGAGACTGAGGCACATGGACCCTGGTGGGAGTTCAGGATCTGTGGGGTGGGGCCTTGGGAGTTCCCTAGAGGCCTAAAGATTTTTGTTTTTGAAGCCTGTGTTAAGCCGCACGATGTCCTAATTCCCAGAAGCTGTGAATATATTATTTTATGCCACAAAGGGGATTTAAGGTGGCAGATGGAATTAAGGCTGCTAACCAGCTGACCTTGAGATGGGAGATTATCCTAGATTATCTGCTCGGGCTGGATGTAATCACAATGGTCTTTATAAGAAGGAGGCAGGAGGTCAGAGTCAGAGAGATTTGAAGATGTTGCACTGCTGGCTTTGAGGATGGGGAAGGGGCCATGAGCCAAGGAGTGCAGGCAGCTGCTAGAAGCCATAAAGGGTGATGGACAGGTTCTCCCCTAGAGTCTTCAGACTGGACGCAACCCTACTAATACCTTGGTGTTAGCTCTGTTAGATCCATTTCAGACCTCGGACCTCCAAAACTGTAAGGTAATAAACTCATGCTGGCCGGACACGGTGGCTCACGCCTGTAGTCCCAGCACTTTGGGAGGCCGAGGTGGCAGGATCGCTTGAGGCCAGGAGTTCAAGACCAGCCTGGGCAACACAGTGGGACCCCCCTGTCTCTACAAAAAAATACAGAAAACTAGCTAGGTCCCAGCTAGTACTTGTGGTCCCAGCTAATCAGGGGACTGAGATGGGAGGATCACTTGAGCTCTGGAGTTGGAGGCTGCAATGAGCTGTGATCGTGCCACTGCACTCCAGCCCAGGTGACCAAGTGAGACCCTGTCTCAAGAAACCAAAAAAAGAGACCCCAAACCCCCCAAAAACTTGTTCTGTTGTAAGTCACCGAGTTTGTGGTCATTGTCACAGGGGTAGAGGACGCTTGCTGTCCCCACAGAGCCTGTGATTTCCCTGTGAACCAGCAACCGGGAACAGGGCCGTGGGTGATGTGGCCATGGAGACAATGGCTGCTTTCCTACCGTGGGTGACCTTGGAATTAAGTGACCCTCAGTTTCTTGACCTTGACCTGGGGACTGTGGCTGAAGAGCACAGAGTGAAGAGAGAAACCTGCAAACTGTAAAGGGCTGTGCTGGGGAAAAACCAAAATGCAAAAGAAACACACAGAGAGGCAGAGAGACATTTGTGCTTTCTTTTTTCTTTTCTCTTCTTTCATGGTTTTTTTTTTTGTTTTTTTTTGTTTTTTTTTTTGTTTTTTTTTTAGACAGGGTCTTGCAATCTGTTGCCCAAGTTGGAGTCCAGTGGTGCAATCACAGCTCACTGCAGTCTTGACCTGCCAGGCTCAAGCAATCCTCCCATCTCAGCCTCCTGGGTAGCCGGGACTACAGGCATATGTCAACACGCTTGGCTAGGCTAATTGTTTTGATTTTTAGTAAAGATGAGGTGTCGTTATGTTTCCCGGGCTGGTCTTGAACTCCTGAGCTGAGGAGATCCTCCTGCCTTGGCCTCCCAGAGTGCTGTGGTTACAGGTGTGAACCACTGCACCCAGCCCCTTTTTTCTTTTTCTTTTTTTAATCCCTTAAATCCAGATGGGGTACCTGGTCCCAATGGTTGACCAGAAAAAAAATGTGTCCCCAGCATGTCCCATGACAAACCACAGTTGATTTCTCCCGGCTGGGTCTCCCACGTGGGCTCTTGGAGCCGCGGCCTTTCCCAAGGGGCAGGTGTTCCGGATTCTCAGAACAGCAGGGCACATGCTGCTGCCTTCCAGCTTATTAAAAAGAGGAAGACAACGGCCTGCGCCTCCTGCCCCCAGGCCTCTGGGCCTGCATGCAGAAACCTGAAGCCTGCAATTAAGTGAAACTGGATCCTTAGTGGGGAGAGGTTCTCCTGGGCTGCTGGAAGAGACTCCAGGTTCCAGGCCCTGAGGAGGACTGCCAGCTTGTCACGGACTGTGTGGGGTCTTGGGGGCAAAGAGGCGGCCAGGGAAGAGAGGAGAGAGGGAGACCAGGCCAGTCGAGCCTTAGCCCAGGACGCCAAACTCGGGGCTGTAAGCTAAGGTGGCTTTTTGTTAAAAGAGAAAAAAATAACAGGTGACTTTCAAATCACAGGAGTCGCCTTCCTGAAGGCCACCACCTCTCACTGGGGCCTGGGCTTTTCCAGGAGCCTCTGTGTATCGCTGCATGGCCTGGGAACCTGCCTTGTCTGTGGACACATGGATCTGTGCGTGCTGCTCTCCTGTTTGCTACTGGGGGAGCTGTATGACTGCTAGTTTTGTAGGTCAAAAGTAGTCGAGTATTGACAGCTTTGTATATAATTTGGCGCAGTAGTTTTCTCGGCTAGACGAGCGGCAGACCTGTGTGGTTCCAGACACTGTGTTCTCACGCAGCTTATCACATGACTCTGCCTCAGTTTCCTAATATGTGAAATGAGGACCTAAGTAGTCCTCACCTTCTAGGATTGTTTTGAGAATTAGAAGGGTAATAGACACAGCATCCAGAACTGTGGCATTAGCTATCATTATTTTTATCTGTATGATTACAGGTTTTCACCATGTGCTGGTGCAGTTGGATCCAGTTGGCTAATTTTAACTTCTTATAGTATTTTGTCATGGGGATGTGACATGTGCTTGGTGTGTTTCCTGGGGAAAGCTACTTGGGTTGATCAGGTGCTTGCTGTGGGAAGGGGCTGCCGGAGACTTTCTAGCGAGCACCTCTGGGTGCCCGGGTGCTGTGGTGAGTGGATTTGCCAGCTCTGGGCTTCTCCTGATGATGCCAGGGGTGCTTCATGGGGGCTTTGCTGGGTCAGTCCTCTCTCCATTGAGGTGTGGGTCCCTCCCTGCCAGGTCCTAGAGGAGCTACCCAGGACCAGTCTGGGCATGTGGTTTGGCAACTGCTTTACATAAAAGACTGTTTTTGGTTTTTAGAAGCAGAACAAATATGTTCTCTATAAGCTGGAAAATTAAGGAACGAAAAGCTTGCACATAAAAAAATACAACCACGTTCCTACCCCCCAGAGACAGACTGCCAGCCTCCTGGCCAGTGTAGATTCTGATGAAAAGGAACAGAACTGTCCTCGCCCTGTTCACTGTCCTCCCCCTGTTGAGCGTCCTCCCCCGTTCACCATCCTCCCCCTGCCAGTGGCTGTAGGGGGAAGGGGCTATGAAATATACAGATTCCGGAGCCCCCACTCTAGACCCAGTAGGTTAGACTCCTGAAGGATGGGGCAGGTATTTGGCAGCTGGGGTGGGGCTGTGAGTCAGTGGGACCTGGGTTCAGGTCCCGCCTCTGCCTTCCTTCCATTAGGTGGGGCAGGAAGCCTTACCTCTCTGAGCTCTGTGACCTCGTCTTCTTGACTGTGTCCTGCATGGGGGCCCTGCACACAGTAGGTGCCCAACTGACCCTCTCATGCATTTGGTAAGGATGGCAGGGTTCTCAGCCTGGGCACTGTTCGAGTTTTGGGGGGCTGGGTCATTCTCTGTTGCAGGGAATGCTCTGGGTGCTGCAGAATGCTTAGCAACACCCCTGCCTCCACCCATCAGACCCCAGTGGCACCTCAGCCCCCTTTGCTACAGCCAGAAATGCCTCCAGACTTTGCCTACTGTCCCTCTGGGGGTCACAGTCACTCCTGCCAGACCCCTGCGATACAGGATCTTAGAGAGGGACCTTGGGAGGGGAGAAAGTTCCCGTGAAGGTGTTTTACTTGGAGCCCGCGCCCAGCGTGTAGATTTTGTTCACTCACTACTTCCCGTAAGTACCTAGTGTGTACTTCCCCTAGGCAGGCGTGACTCTGCCCGTCCACCCCTGCCTTCCCAGTGGGATGGGGTGGTGACTTAAGGCCCCGTTCCTGCCGCCCTCTCTCCCTCTGTGAAATGGGATAAGGTTATCTTGATGGGTTGCTGGTGATCCGGCGAGGAGCTCTGTTGCCCTCGGGTGGGCTGTTTTCTTTCTGGGCCTTGGTTTCCCCAGCTGGAGAAGGGCGTTCATAATAGCATTTACCTTCTGGGTTGCAGTGGGGAGTCAGGAGTCACTGTGACTGTGATGGTGAGCCCATGATGTGTGCCCACTTCTGTCCTGGGGCTCCCTCAGCCTGCTGTGCCCTGGCGCTGGGGCAGAAGCCCTTGGCGCCTTCTCTGTGCCTGGCCTCGCGGGTGGGGTCTCTACTCCAGGGGGCTCAGTTGCCTTCCTTCCCAGGCCCCCAAGGAGCCAGCGCAGCAGAGATCACTAAGGGGATTAAGTGGGTTCATTTGATCCCGAACATGAACCTGAGCAGGCGGCTTATCTCCTCAAAAGCCAGGCGGGCAGTGGGTCACCCAGCCAAGCGGGGAGTGTGGGATTTTCTCCTCCAGCCACGGCCCTGCCCCTCCCACCGCCAGCCCCTCGGCTGCACGCTGCCCGTCTCAGTGCCTGCACATGCCGCGTGAATTCATCTGATCCTCTCAGTGATCTCGTGATCCAGCAGCTGTCGTCATTGCCAGGCAAGCACGAAGGCTCAGAGAGGTTAGCTCCCTGGCTCAGCGCCACACCGCATCCCAACCACCCCGACAATATTTACCCCATAGACTTGGAAAATCCCCTCTACTCCTGGGCACTGAAATTCTTCCTTAATACAGACTCGGCTCAGAATTAACAACAGCAAAAATCTGTGCGGTGCCTCAGCCGCCGGGTAAGGGGAAACGAGAGGGAGGAGTGGCTGGCTCCCACTCAGAATGAGTAAGCGTGGATTCGTGAGAAAGCAGATCAGAGCCCTGCGGTGCTGGAGGGAGAGGAGAGTGACATTTAAGAAACAGCTAGTATTTGGACTGGTTCTGGCAGGTTTTTGTGAATGGCCAGGTCTTTGAAAATTGTGTAGGGAGGGTGACTTTTATGGAGTGGGACTGTCCCAAAGGCCATGAGCCAGTCATGGGGCAGCCAGAAACATCCCTGGGGTAGGGACCCTGCCATGGAGACCCCCCCCCCCGCCCGCCCTAACAGCGCAGAAAAAAATAACAGGAACAGTAAAGATAATACGCTGTTATTGTGAGATGGAATAATGATAATAAACAGTAACTATGTTTGGGGGGGTAACAGCATTGCCATCGAGACCCTCTGTTTTCATATCAATAATAATGACAAAAAGAAAAGAATGGCAGACCAGGCACCATGATGGACCCCCCACCCTGTCACCGTCTGGCTTGGATGACTACAGTAGCCTCTTCCAGGTCCCCAGTCCACTTTCGTCCCACTTGTCTGGTCTCTGAGTTGCAGCCAGAGGGATCCCATCAGAAGGACCATGAGACTCTTAAGCCTCTGGCCCGATGCTCTCCATTCTCTTCCCACTGCTCTGAGAATAAATTCAGAGGCCGCCTGGGAGCTCCTCAGCCCTCACCGACTGCAGCTGCCTCTGGGCCTTCGTGTTTGTTGTTCCACCCACCTGGAAGGCTGTTCCCTGCATATCGATACAGCTGGCTCCTTGCTGCCATTCAGGTCTCAGCTCAGTGCACGTTTAGGAGGCCTGATGTGATGTGGAGGGGAGTTAGAGCAGAGGAGAGTTCCCACAGGAGGGGACCTGCCTGGCCACCCCAGGCTGCTCTCTCCCGCCGGCTGGCTCCTTCACCAGATTCCACATCATCATAGTTCTTATGGTTATTTTATAACCTTACAAATTTTAGAATTAAATCTCATTCTGTATGTGCATTTATATATATGTTGTTATATATGAATATGTATTCTTTATAACACACGTTTCTCATATAAAAATATATGATTGGTCTCTCCACACAATGGAATATTATTCAGCCATGAAAAGGAATGAAGTACGGATGTGTGCTACACTGTGGGTGAACCTTGAAACCATGATGCTGAGTGAAAGAAGCCAGACACACAAGGCCACATAATGTACGATTCCACCTTCATGAAATGCCCAGAACAGGCAAACCCACAGAGACGGAAAGCAGATTGGTGGTTGCCAGAGGCTGGAAGGAGGGGACCTGGGGAGAACCTACTCCATGTTGATGGGGTCTCCTTTTAGGGTGATAAAAATGTTTTGTAATTATATAGAGGTGATGGTTGCACAGCACTGGGAATGTCCTAAATGTCAGAGCTGCCTACTTTATAGTGGTTAATTTTATGTTATGTGAATTTCATCTCCATTTGAAAAATGTAGGAACTGAAAAAGATGGACTAGTCTCCCCTTAATCTTGGGGGATATATTCTAAGATCCCCAGTGGATGCCTGAAGCTGCAGACAGTATGGAACCCTATATACACTCCATCTTTTCCTACATGTATAGACCTGTGACAAGGTTTTCTTTACAAATTAGGCACAGTGAGAGATTAGCAACCATAACTAATAATAAAATAGGAAAGGCCAGGTGTGGTGGCTCATGCCTGTAACCCCAGCACTTTGGGAGGCCAAGGTGGGTGGATCGCTTGAGGCCAGGAGTTTGAGACCAGCCTGGCCAACATGGTGAAACCCTGACTATATTAAAAATAAAAAAATTAACTGGGCATGGTGGCGGATGCCTGTAATCCCAGATACTCAGGAGGCTGAGGCAGGAGAATCACTTGAACCCAGGAGGTGGAGGCGGAGGCTGCAGTGAGCCAAGATTGCACCACTGCATTCCAGCCTATACAATAGAGCAAGAAAAACAAACAAACAAACAAACAAACAAACAAAACCCAAAAATGGATGAGTTGTTTACTTGTGGAATTTTCCGTTTAATGTTTTCAGACCACCATACTGAAACTTCGGAAAGCTCCCACGGCTAAGCAGGGACTGCTGTACATATTTATTAAGCCCTTACTGTATGCTGGGCATTCACTGTTACTGTAGGCAGGCACTTGCTCACTGAGCCTCTGAGTCAGCCCTGTGAGCTGAGTTTTTATTTTACAGGCGAGGAAACAGGCTCAGAAGGGTTAAGTCACATGCTCAGGGTCACAGAGCTAGAAAGCAGCACAGCTGGGGTTTGAACCCGGGTCTCAGACCCTATCCTGAGATCACAAGACCTGCGCTCTGTGGCCTTGCTGCAGGCTGAGCCCTGCCAGGGAGCAGAAACAGCCTATGCCTGGGATGGGTCTCTCCTGCCTCTCTGTGTTGTCCCTATGCATACCCCTAAACTGCTGCCCTTGGTAGTGTGTGGCTTAGCACGTGTCCCGGGTGACACGGAGACTCTGGGGTGGGGCCAGTTCACAGCTCTGCCTGTGTGCATGGAACTTGGCTCATCTGCCGGGTCCAGAGAGGGTCCCCAGGCCGAAAGGCTGTTCCACGTCACTCATCCCCCACCCCCACCCTGGCCACAGAAGCAGGAACTTCCCAGCACGGGGCAGCGCAGGGAATGAGCGTGGCTCACTCTGTGGCGCGTGTGGGGCCACTGGGCTGTTTCAGTTTCTGCTGCGTTTCTTGCTCTGACTCAGGGCCCCGACCCCAGCTGGGCCACTTGGGCTTCTGAGCGCCTGCTGAGCTGAGCTGAGCTGAGCTCAGTGGGACATGAGAAAGATCCTGGGCTGAGCTCCCCTTGCCTGGCGTCCTTGGGCCTTGGTTTTCCCATCTGTGTGGTGGGGGCTTCAAGGGGCCCCGTGTGTCGGTGGGTTGGTGTGGAGGGATTGGGTGTGGACACCAGGGACCGAAAGCTGGTGGGGACTCGTGGGGAAACCCGTGCCTCGGACCCCTCCAGACCAGAGGCTCCTGCAGAGCCCCGCCCATGGAGGATCTGGGTGGGGGGCTGCCTTGTCTCTGGGGGCTTCTGTTGTCACTGACCTCTGGCCCCCGCCTGGTGGTCACCAAAGCCTATGTTTCCCCTGGGCCTGCTGCGGAGGTGGGAGGCAGGGAAGGTGGGCTCATTCATCCAGTCCTCTCATCATGGCCCCCAGGGGGCTCTGCTTTTGGGTGTTCGAGGTGCTGGGGGCATTGGTTGGTGTCTCAGTAGGGTTGCAGGCTGGCAAGGGGCCCTGGGGAGGTGGCCTGGTGAATCCCGATGGTGAGCTTCAACTGAGCACTGCTGGGTGCCAGGCTGTAAGTTTCTCTTCAGAGTAGTCCCTGGCATCATCCCCGTTTTACAGATGGGCACACTGAGGTTCCGAGAAGCAAGGCACCTTCCTCAGGCTTTAAAAAATGACAGCACTAGGGCTGGAGCGGGAGCCAGCCTGATTTTAGCCTAATGTAATCGCCTCCTTTCACCACCAAGGAAACTGCCTCTGAGAAGTAAAGCAGCACACACAGGGGTCACGGTCTCCTGCCAGGATGCGATGGCTCAGGGATTTGATCTGGGTCTCAGGCCCATTTGAGGCCCCCCGGGGACTGTATGTCAGCCCCACTCGTGCCTGGCTGTCCCCTCCTGTGTGTGGGCACCGGCTGAATGATGGAAGCAGGTCCCTCTCAGGAGCGGGTCACGGGTGCTGGGGCTACGTCCTTGACCTACCCTGGGTCGGGGCTGGTGTGGAGGCAGAGGAGGATGTCCCTGGGGGTGGGGGCAGAGCATGCTTGTGAGGTGGAAGGTGGGGCGACTGAATCAGTGTGGGCCACCCTCTCACCCTGAATGTCCCCAGGCCCTCGTAACAAATCTCTTTCACCATCTCTTGACCTAGCAATTAATTGCTCCTGGCGGATGGTGCCCCCGCCCTCCAGGGAGCCTCTAACGGCCAGACCTTGCTCCTGGGTGGGGAGCCTGGGGCAGAGGCTGGGGAGGGTCCGCAGTGGTTTTTCTATTCGACTGCAGATTTGGGGGCCCCCAGGTCGGGCAGCCTCTCTGGGAGAAGCCAGCAACTGACATTCTGGGGCACTTGCTCTGCCTGTCTGTGGGGCTAAACCTGAGTTAATTTACAACATACTGTGAGGCAGGTGTTGTGATGTTCCTCTTTTACAGACGGGGTCACTGTGGGGCCGAAGCTTCCGTCTCATCCAGCAGTCCCCGGTGCACCCTTGCCATAGAGGCCCTTCTCATCTCCTGCCCCGCTGGGGCTCCTCGGGCGGGAGGTGCCAGGCAGAGGCGGCGTCGTTGGTGCTGGCTGACGCTGAGTGTGGACCCCCGTCCTGGGAACTCTCTGGGAGGGCTTTCTTGCCTCACTGCCTCCATCTGCACAGGGGCAGGATGTGGGGCCGTTGTAATAATTAAACGAGCTAATCATCGTAAGGGGCTGAGCATTGTGAGGAGGCAGTGAAACCCTGAGCTTCAGGCCCCTCGGGGCTGTCGGTGCCCATGAGGGTGATGGGACTGGACAGACAGGTGGATGGACAGATGGCCTCCCTGTGCTGCCGCGTGGGGCCTCCGTGGCCTCCGGGCCTGGGCTGCGCTCCCTGCCATGTCGTGGCCCGTGCTTGGCCGTGAGCCAGGCTGCTGCCACCCCGACAGAGCCCGCGTCCCCCTTCCCTCCCGAAAGCAGTCGATACCCTGGCTGCTTCCTGGCCTCTAATTGCTCCTGCTGGCTGCTGTCTCCGATGGTGGCCCCACACCCTGCAGCAAGGAGATGGGCGGCGAGGTTTCTGGGAAGCCTAGGCCCTGCTAAATCCAGGGCGCTGTCGGGGTGGAGAATGGAGCGGCCCAGAGCAGAGAGGGTCAGACGCTCGGGGTCCTACCTGCCGGCCCCTCGCTGGCTGTTTGAGCTGGAGCAGGTGACCCCGTGTGTGTCTGTCTCCCCACCCCTGAAATGGGGTCCGGGCAGTGGAGATGCACGTGGCCTGGCAGGAAGTGAGGGCTGTTCTTGTTATTGTGATGATCACTGTCATGATTTTTGCAGTGGCTCCTCCCCAGTCGCTGTGCTTGGTGTCACTGCAGCCTCCCCTGTTGGGAGCAGACAGGTGGCCCTGGGACTGGGATGTGTTCCCAGGCAGGGCACAGGATTTCTCCTCAGTCCCCCTCTGAACGGGGCTTCGGCCCATCCCCACCCCCCTGCTGGTCCCACTGCAGGCCCTGATCACTCACATCCATGCTGCCGGCCCCCTTGGCCTTGGTCTGGCAGCCCTTGCCCTGGCTGGTGGAGGAGGGATGGGAGGGAGAGAGGCTGTGACACCCATCTTCGCCCACTCCCCCGCCCTTGGCTGTTGCAGTCCAGAGGGGACTGAGACCTTGGTGAACTCTGGGTGGCTGCCTCCGCAGCTTCCAGGAGAACTGGCTTGGGGCGGGCTGCCTCGGCTGTCACTGGAGAAGGAAAACAAAATATCCCCGCGGGTTCTCAATGGAAGGACTGCAGAGCCTGCCTCCCTCCCGCTCTGGCTGTCTGGGCTGCTGGCTACCACAGGAACGGAGACCAGGTGACACCACTGCAGGGGACAGGGGAGGCTCCTTGTTCACCCCGTGTGGGAAGATGTACCTGGTGGACCCTGGCCAGCCCTGGGAGGGTGGTGAGCCGCCTCCACGTCTCAGGGCACCGGGGTTGTGCTGTGCCGGAAGTTCCCAAACTCCACCCTTCAGGGAAGGCTTCTGGGGGTCATGCCTGCCCCTTGGGGGCCAGGGTCTGATCTGTGGGTCTGCAGGGTCCAGTTTAGAGCTTCTGCAGAGCATGCCCTGAGGCTGGCTCTTGCTGGCCTGGCAGGTTCCTAGGGCCTGGGGCGGGCACTGAGCATCTTGGCCTCCGTGCCCAGTACAGAGGTGGCCTGGAGTGGAGCCTGGCTGCTGTCGCCCACCTCGCCCGTCTCTGTGGGCACTGTGGGTGTTCGGTCAACACCTGTTCTTCTCCCTTCTGGAAGATGCCCCTCCTGTGGCCCTGCTGAGGGTGTGGCTGTTGTGGCCGGTGTAGCCACTGCTCAGGGGAGGCTGGGCTGAAAGGGAGGATTTGTACTGAGCCCTGGGCTTGAGTAATCATGGGTCCTGGAGGCACAGGAGCCCCGAGGCAATGGCCCACCCTGTTCCTGTGGCTGCCGCAGGTCTGGTGGGAAAGGTGCCAGAGTCCAGACACCAAGCTGGAGCCCCACAGTTCTGATCCTCCATGCAGGAAGAGGTTGAGGCTGGGTCTGGAGAGGGCAAGAGGTTGATGCCTCCATGGAGCCCTCAGGGATTGACCCAAAGGCGTCCTCGCTGGCCCTGCCCCACACTGTTCCTACTCAGTTATGTGTTCCATTGGAGCACGTGGCTCCCCTCCTGTGGCCAGGAACACAGCACCCATCCCCCTCCAGCTCTCCACCCCCTCCCCCCTCTAGCTCCCCCCTCCCCCTCCCCCTCTAGCTCTCCACTCCCCATCCCCCTCTAACTCTCCACTCCCCATCCCCCTCTAACTCTCCACTCCCCATCCCCCTTCAGCTCTCCACCGCCTCCCCCTCCAGCTCCCCACTCCCCATCCCCCTCCAGCTCCACTCTCCTTCCTCCTCCAGCTCCATCCCCCCTCCCCTCCATCTCCACTCCCCACCCGCTCCATCTCCACTCCCCATCCCCTTCAATCTCCACTCCCCATACCCCCCCATCACCACTCCCCATCCCTCTCCATCTTTACTCCCCATCCCTCTCCAGCTCTCTGCTCCCCACCCCACTCCATCTCCTCCCCCATCCCCCTCCATCTCCACTCCCCATACCCCTCCAGCTCCACTCCCCATCCCCCTCCAGCTCTCCATCCCTAGCCCCTTCCATCTCCTCTCCCCATCTCCCTTCCCCATCTCCCTCCATCTCCACCTCCATCCCCCTCCAGCTCCACTCCGCATTCCCCTCCAGCTCCACTCCCCATCCCCCTCCAGCTCTCCACCCCATCCCTCTCCATCTCCACTCCCCATCCCCTTTCATCTCCACCCCCATCCCCCTCCATCTCCACTCCCCATCTTCCTCTAGCTCTTCACCCCAGATCCCCCTCCAGCTCTCTACTCCCCATCCCCCTCCATCTCTTCACTCCCTGTCCCCCTATGTCTCCTCACCCATCCCCCTCCATCTCACTCCCCATCCCCATCCATCTCCATTCCCCATCCCCCTCCATCTCCACTCCCTACCCTCTCCATCTCCACTCCCCATCCCCTTCCATCTCCACTCCCCATCCCCTTCCATCTCCACTCCCCATCCCCCTCCAGCTCCACTCCCCATCCCCCTCCAGCTCTTCACTTCCCATCCTCCTCCATATCCACCCCATCCCCTTCCATCTCCACCCCCATCCCCTCCATCTCCACTCCCCATCCTCCTCCAGCTCTACTCGCCATCCCTCTCCAGCTCTCCACCTCCATCCCCCTCCAGCTCTACTCCCCAGCCCTCTCCAGCTCTCCACTCCCCAGCCCTCTGGCTACCCCAGCTTCTCTAATCCTCTGAGCTGGTTCCTGCCCCTGGGCCTTTGCACAAGCTGTGCCTTCTGCCTGGAGTGCTCTTTTTTCCTTCCTTATGGACAGCCAAGCTGTTCTGTGCTTGGCTCCAGTGTCTCCTCCTGCAGGAGGCCCTCCCTGCCCCCCCTGCCCTCCCTCCCACCACTGCAGGGTTGCCATGGTTTATGTCCGTCACTCCAGAGGCCACTCTTTGCAATCATCTTGCTCACTTATGGGTGTACTGGAGGGCGTTCGGGTGTGGGTATGTGTGACCTCGGGCCCTAAGGCCCTCATCTTTTGTGTTTACAGTCACGCCCCTGTACCTGGCAGGTAACAGGGGTCTGTCCCTTCTGTTTGTTGAGCGACTGAAGGTTGATGGTGTCCTGGTCCAGGCATGTTGAAGCTGCCTCTGGGTTTGCATGTCGGCTGGCTCCGTCTCTTGCAGCTGTGTGGCCTTCAGTGGTGGCTTCCCATCTCTGAGTGTGGTGAATGGATGAGTCAGGTTGGCCTCTGTGGCTGGGGTGAGCCAGGCAGGCTTCCTGGAGGAGGAAAAGATGGTGCTTGCGCTGATTCCAGCAGGGTAGAGAGCAAGGTGAGGGTGTGTTTGGTGGAGTTGAGGGCAAAAGCCAATGCCAGGAGGTGGGCCTTATAGGGCTTGTTTGGGAGCTGACAAGGGGGGTGGTGGCAGGTGGGGGCAAGTCTCAGCCTGTGGGCCATGAGTGGTCACAGTGGGCTTGGCAGAGGAGAGCCTTGGAACTGGTCCTTGCTCCTCCCCATGCATCTGCTTTGCTGGGAGACGAGCCTGGCCAGCCCCAGGGGTGCGAGGATGGAGGCCTGGCCCTTCCTATAGCTGCGGGTGGACTGAGCCTTCTGCTTCAGAGGAAGGTGGGTGCCCAGGTTCCCCCAGCCTGGGAAGGTGAGGGTGAGTGAGGGGGAGCATGGGAGCTTGCTGGGGGCCAGTGAGCGTATAGGAGGTGGGGGGGACGCCGTGCGGGGAGGGCCCGCATAGCTGGCCAGTGGACCTGGGCCTGAGCTGGAATGTGTGTGGGTGGCCCCGAGCCGGTGAGCGTGAACCAGGTGTGAACGTGTGAATGTGAGTGCAGCAGAGTGAGCAAGTTCTACTGTGGCCTTGAGCAAGTGAGTGGCGGCTGTGAGCACAGGGAAGCGTGAGACAGTGAGTGAGACCCACCGCTGTGGGGCTGAGCTGGGAGACGCCTGGCCTGGGAAGCCCTGACAGGTGCGGCAGCCAGGGAGGCACGGGGCCCGGTCCACACTGCGGCCCACACTGCGCACGCCCTGGCCGCTCGTGGGCAGCTTGGGCTGGAGCAGCCTCCGCCCCACGCTGCCAGCCCTGT
Source organism: Theropithecus gelada (assembly GCF_003255815.1). Taxonomy (NCBI): domain Eukaryota; kingdom Metazoa; phylum Chordata; class Mammalia; order Primates; family Cercopithecidae; genus Theropithecus; species Theropithecus gelada. The sequence continues at coordinate 83,769,777 of NC_037679.1, read as the reverse complement.
GCCCTGGTGCCCTGGTGCCCTGGCTCCCCATGGCTCAAGCATTTGGCTGTGGGTTTGGATCCCCGCTCACTCCCTTCCTTGCCGTGTAGCCTTGGGTGAGTCCTCCCTCAGAGCAGCAGTTTCCTGGCCGGGAGCACGGGATGACCGCGTCCCTGAAAGGGTCCTGTGCAGGAAGTGGATGTTGTCACCCTCTCCTTCCCTCCCCCAGCAGCTCTGCCCAGGGTCGGAGGGGAGGAGCAGGCCTCTGATTCTCACCATCCCTTGCCTGCCTTTCGGACTCTAATGTGGAATGCTCTCCCTGCCGGCCCCTCTCCCACCTCGCTGCGCCCAGCCTGGGCTGCCCACCACATCACTTGCCTGGACTGGCACAGGGACCTCTCCCTTGGCTGTGGCTTCCGCCCTCACCCGCGCTCCACGGCCGGATGCATCTCCACTTTGGAGTGGGACCTTGCCCCTCTGCAGCCTTCATAACTCTCCTAAGGTGCTCTGCTTTGGAGAGAAAACCCGTCTGCAGAACCCTGCGTGACCCGCCCCTGCTGCCTCCAGCCCTCTCCTTTCTTCCTCTCCCGCGGGCTCTGCTCCAGCCTGGGCCCTGGGTTCCTTCCCACCTCAGCCCAGCGCTCGCTGCCCCTTGGCCCCTCAGTCATCTCTCTGGATTCTGGCCAGTGTGACAGGTTGCCTCTCCTGGGAAGTCCCTGCTGAGTTTTCTAAATTGGGAACCTCTCTTTGGACCTATGTGTCACTCCATCACTGCTGGGATATTCCCTGTTTCGCCCTCGACAATGTGACCCTGGGGCCAGCCGCCACTGGCCTTGACCCCATGCCACCGGGACACTGTGGGACTCTGTCTCTTGGGGATTGCCGGCTGAGCTGGCTGGGGTTGGGAGCAGGTTAGGAGAAGCTGGGGTCTGATCTCCCAGCTGTCCCTCCCAGGTGGAGGTTGAGAGCTTCTTGGTGCCCAGGGAGAGCGCCTGCCAGGCCTGGCTCTGCCCTAGCCCATGACGGGACGTGCTGCAGGTGTCTGGCCACCGAGGCTTCCGGGAGCTGGGGAGGGCGGCTGTGAAGATGTGCCCGGGCCCTCCCTGTTTCCAGCCTTCCCGCAGGGCCTGTCTCTGGAGCTGACGCAGATGGCAGGACTGAGTGCCAAGCCTGGGGGCATCGTAGTGAAAAAAGCGCTTAAAAAAGAAAAAAGGGCAGGAAAGAAGCCGCTGGCTTGTCCTCCTGTGAGCTGCCCGCAGCTGCCCTTTCAAAGGCTCCCTCCTTGGGGCCTGAGGGCCTGCCAGGCGCTGGAGAGGGCTGGCCTCTAGGAGCTTGGCTGCCAGCCCCTGGGTGGGGGTAGGAGCCATGTCCAGCAAGAGCTGAGCACTCAAAGTGGCACACACTGGCACTGAGGGCACTTCACGCTCACGGCATTCCTGTGGGGTCAGCGTTGTTTAAATCATCATTTCCATTTTAGAGACGGGCAATCTGAGGCTCAGAGGGGTGAAGTTGCTCGTTCCAAGTTGCACAGCTAGGAGCTAGGAGGGGGTAGCGGCCAGATTGGCACCTGGGGAGCCTGGCTTCAGAGCTTGAGCACTACACACAACTCCCCCCGGCCTTGTGGGAGTGGGCAGCCCTGGCCCCGCCAGTCCCCATCCCTCAGCTTCGGCGCGGGGTGGAGAACGGGTTTCCCAGAGGCCCACTTGAGACTGACCCTGTCCCGTGCTCTGCCCGGGACTTGTGCTTTTCATGCAGAAGTTAACACGATGAAGAATGCATAAACCCCTCGGTGCAAATTAGCGAACAATTATAAAGGGATCACCTTGTAGCCACGGGCTGCCTTCTCCCCAGAGGTGATTGGCGTCCTAACTTTTGTGGGAATGACATTCTTTTTGTTGTATTTGACGACCTCTGCAGGCCTCTGTACAAATGTGAAAGTTGTTTTGTCTTCCCCAGAATCCTATCATGGAACCAGAGTCTGCAGCCTTAAATCTGGCTTCTTGGACACAGCCTGAGTCTCAGATTCCTCCCCGTGCTTCTGTGTATCTGCACTTTGTTCTTCTTGATTGCAGAGTCATGTGGCGTGGATGCACCACTGTTTGTTTATCCATTCACCTGTCGATGGACCGTTGGGTTGTTTTCAGTTGTTCTGCGATTGTGCATAAAGCTTCAGTGAACATTCGTGCGTGAGTCTATGTGGCTGTTTTCATGTCTGTCTGATAAAGACCTAGGAGTTGAATTACTGGGTCATACGGCAAGCATGTGTTTAACTATAAGAAACGGCCAAACTGTTTTTGCAAAGTAGTTGCTCCATTTTGCATCCCGTCGGCAACGGGTGAGGGTTCCAGGCGCTCCTTCTTCTCACCAGCACTTGATGTTGTCTGTTTCATGTTTGCCATCCGCATGGGTGAGCAGTGGTCTTTCGTGGTGTTAACTGCCCTCTCTTAAGGACTGATGACATTGGGCATCTTTTCGTGTCTCATTGGCCATGTGTATATACTCTTTGGTGAAAGTGTCTGTGTTGTCTTTTGCCTGTCTGCTGCTGGGTTGACTGGCTCATATTGATTTGTGGGTGTCCCCTCTGTATTCTGGATACTAGCTGTCATTTCACTATTTTTGACTTTGTATGGTAACTCAGAAATTCTTAAATGAGGCTGGGCACAGTGGCTCACACCTGTAATCCCAGCATTTTGGGAGGCCAAGGCAGGAGGATTGCTTGAGCCCAGGAGTTTGAAACCAGCCTGGGCAACATGGTGAGACCCTGTCTCTACAAAAAAATACAAAAATTAGCCGGGCATGGTGGCAAGCACCTGTAGTCCCAGCCACTTAGGAGCCGTAGGTGGGAGGATCGCCCTAGGTTGAGGCTGCAGGGAGCCATGATTGCACCACTGCACCCCAGCCTGAGTGACAGAGCAAGACTGTATCCAAAACAAAAACAAAAACACTCCAAAATACCAACCAAACACAAAAATAAATTCTTGTATGAAAATAGTAGACACCCCCTCCCCCGACACCATCCTTCAGGTGTCGGTCGACCCATCTGCCTGTTTGTGGGGTCCTCTGGGTAGGTAAGGGGGCAGTTTCCCAGTAGCCTGGCCATGGGGCCCTGGACCCCTTGGTGGTCTTGCCAGGGTGTGGACTGCCTTTAAATCCACAATCTGGGATCAAATCGCAGCTTTGTCACTTCCCGGCTCTGAGAACTTGGGCATGAGATTTGATTGTCTGAGCCTCAGTCTCCCTCTCTGTCAAATAGGTAGCAGTACCTGCCTCACAGGGTTGTCATGGAGAAATACTTGGCCCAGTGCTTACGACGCATGGGCCCCGATGGCAGACATGGTCTTTTTTCCCTGCACATTGATGTCGTCATGCCAAACCCCATACATGCGATGTCAGGTAACGAAACCCATGTTTTCTCCACAGGTCTCCCTGAGTCTTTGAGGACACAGCCTTGCTGGAGGCAGTTTCTGGTAGGTTCATGTCTGTCTCCACTTGGTGTCCCCAGGAGGTTCATCCTGCCTGGTCCTTCTCGCGGGAAGGGGGTCTGGAATTACCTGGAGCCAGGTTCGGCCTGGAGTGTGTGGTGGGGGCCTCGGGGGGCGTGTGGGGTCTGGCATGTCAGAGCTGTCCAGTGCAGCGAGCAACTAGGGCAGTTTGCGGGGTCCCCCAGGGACAGGCTGTTTCCTGGCTGAGTTGGTGCAGTGATTTTTTGATGGCGCCTGAGAGATGGGAGGGTCTCTGACAGTGTCAGTGTCAGGAGGGTGGGTTTCCCTGGGCTCCGGGGTTCTCGGTCATATTGCTTTTGTGCTTTGGTGGTGGGCCTGCAGGTTTGGCCAGGGTGGCGCCTGTGGATGGGCCCAGGTGTTTGGGTGTTGGGTGCTGGAGGAAGCCCTCAGGCTGAACCACCACTGTGGTCCCTGCGCCCAGCAGGCAAAGAGGTGGCCTGGGTCCCAGTCTTGTCACTGGTACTTCTGTGCTGGGCACCCGGGCCAGGTTGCTTCATCTCTCTGCATCTCTGTCTCTCCATCTGTAGACTGGGGAGCAATAACAGTTTCCCCTTGTAGGGTTGCTGTGATGATTAACGCTCATAGAGAGCAGTGCCTGACCCGAGAAGGTGCCTCACCAGTCATAATCACAGGTCGTGCTTTTCACATGTCATACCATTTCATGACCCTCCCAGCAACACTCCAGAATGGGTGCTTAGCCTCATTTTACAAGTGAGGAAACTGAGGCACAGCTTGGTCACCTGTCCCAGATCTTTCAGCTGGAAGCAAAGAGCCAGAAGCAAAGAACCCCTTCTCACCCTTCCCAGGGAATCCAGCAAGATTTTCCTGGAGTGCTCATTTCCCAGCCAGGCAGACGGTCACCGAGGGCATTGCCGGGCTCGTGCACGTGGAGGCTCGGGCACACGGCGGGCACACAGCATGTTCTGGCTCATCACAGGCTGCTGTCGGGAGATTTCATTCTTGTTCCAAATACAGTCATGTGCTGCATAACGATGTTTTGGTCAACGGTGGACCGCATATATGACAGTGGTCCCATAAGATTATAATGTCACTTTTTTTTTTTTTGAGACAGAGTCTTGCTCTGTTGCCCAGGCTGGAGTGCAATGGCATGATCTTGGCTCACTGCAACCTCTGCCTCCCAGGTTCAAGCTATTCTCCTGCCTCAGCCTCCTTAATAGCTGGGATTACAGGTGTGTGCCACCATACCTGGCTAATTTTTGTATTTTTAGTAGAGACGGGGTTTTGCCATGTTGGCCAGGCTGGTCTCGAACTCCTGACCTCAAGTGATCCTCCTGCCTCGGCCTCCCAAAGTGCTGGGATAACAGGTATAAGCCACCATGCCCGGACAATACCACATTTTTACTGTTTCTTTTCTATTCCTTTGAATTATTCCTTTCTGTTACTGTTCCTTTGGATACACAGTGTACCACTGGGTTTCAGCTGCCTGTGGGAGTCAGTCCAGCCGCACACCGTACAGGTAGCCTGGGAACCACAGGCTATACCAGCGTTGTCCAATCATTTGGCTTCCCTGAGCCACATTGGAAGAACAATTGTCTTGGGCCACTCAGAAAATACACTAGCACTAATGATAGCTGATGAGCTAAAAAAAAAATAAATCACAGAAAGGTCTCATAATGTTTTCAGAAAGTTTACAAATGTGTGTCAGGCCACATTCAAAGGCGTCCTGGGCTGGGGTTGGATGAGCTTGGATGACACCACACAGCCTAGGTGTGCAGCCCGGAGACAGACCATGACCGAAAGTCAGTAAGTCCGACGCTTAGCGGGTCTAGCACCGGGCTGAGGAACAAGCCGTGAAGGGGTCTAGGGAGCGTGTGGGTGGGCTGGGGGTTGCAGTTTCAAAGTGGGGGTCAGGGTGGGCCTCCCTGGGAAGCTGGCCCTTGAGCAAAGACCTCTAGGAGGGGAGGAAGGGAGCACGTAGGTATCTGGGGGAAGGGTGTCTCAGGCCGGGGGAACAGCCCTGCCAAGGCACCGAAGCGGCTTGGAATGGGCCTCTCGGGTTGTGGGATTCTGAGTTACCTGGGGGGAGTTTACCTGGGGGAGGCCTCTTTCCCTTGTCCTGAGCCTTTGGGGACCTCCCACTGGGCAGGAGGGGAGATCAGCCCTGAAGGTCATCTGCTTCCTGGGGCTGGGCCTTGGGCCCTAAGCCCTGGGCCTCACAACCAGGTTCATCTTGGAGGGAGTGGGGAAAGAGGAGTGGGATTTGGAGGGAAGGGGGAAGGAGTGGTGGGATTTGGAGGCAAGGGGGAAGGAGGAGTGGGATTTGGAGGGAGGGGGGAAGGAGGAGTGGGATTTGGAGGTGGGGGGAAAGAGGAGTGGGGTTTAGAGGTGGGGGAAGGAGGAGTGGAGTTTGGAGGTAGGGGAAGGAGTGGTGGGATTTGGAGGGAAGGGGGAAGGAGGAGTGGGATTTGGAGGTGGGGGGAAGGAGGAGTGGGATTTGGAGGTAGGGGGAAGGAGGAGTGGGATTTGGAGGTGGGGGAAGGAGGGGTGGGATTTGGAGGGAAGGGGGAAGGAGGAGTGGGATTTGGAGGCAGGGGAAGGAGTAGTGGGATTTGGAGGTAGGGGAAGGAGTAGTGGGATTTAGAGGGAAGGGGGAAGGAGGAG
>NC_037679.1:83451571-83457442 GCF_003255815.1 Theropithecus gelada | reverse complement strand
CAGGATGGTCTTGATCTCCTGACCTTGTGATCCGCCCGTCTCGGCCTCCCAAAGTGCTGGGATTACAGGCTTGAGCCACCGCGCCCGGCCTTCTTCTTTCTATAGTGAGAGGGATGAGGCGTCCTGGGTTTCTCTTTTTGACCTCACTACTAGGAAGCTCAAGGCTGAATCAGATGCTTCATCATAGGTATTGTTCATTCCTAGGGCTGGCAGTGACTCCTGTTTTCACTGGACCTAACTTGCCATTTCTGTCACGCTAATCTTTTAAATTATGATTTAAAGATGTCTTTGTTGTATGCTGTCTCAAATTCTTTTTTTGGAGAGAGGCGGAGGTGCAAATAAAGACTTCATTCACCCAGGGTGTAAGCATATACAAGGTCTAGTTGACCTAGTTCCCGAAGACTTAAGACTTGTAAATTCAAACAAACCTAAAGAAAAACAAACACAGATTTCATTTCTTACAATTAGCTTTGGGGTTAGAAATAAAAACAAATCTATCTCCTGGAATAGCTAATTATTCTCCCATGCCCTGACATTCGCGGCTGTTTGTGGGCTGAGACAAGCTCACTTTATTCCTGACACCGCCTCCCTGGGTGGTGTCTGTGTCTGTCCTCGCCGAAGGATGTGAGCCTTCTAAAAGAGAGCAGGGACCCAGTGAAGCAGAACAGAAACCGATTTCAATTAAAAAGTCACTTGTGCATGGGCTGACAGCTCACCCGAGCCGCCTCTGACAGCCTGGTAACCCGTCATTTTTCCACTTTGCAAGGACGATTATGTTCCTTCAAATGGCAGCATAATTAACGGGGCCTATTACAGCCTCCCACGGCTATGTAGGTTCTCTGGCTGTTTCCAGAGCTGGGGTGCGGGCGAGACCTGTCACTGTGTCCTCTAATGAGCCTTTGCAAGAAAAGGCCGCTCAAGCTGCCAGCAGGGCATCGCTCTGAGGGGGTGAGCTGTGGGGGGCATTTCCCCTGGCACACCAGGCCACCGGGCTGCCCCTGTGCTCAATTCTCAGTTCTCACCCCTGGAGAAGGGATTTGCACCAGCAGTTCCATGATACTCCTGGGGCTGCTATTCTTCTATCTGAAAAATGCCACACACACCAAAAAATAAAAAGCAGACAGGACTTAGGAATAGCCCAGAACGTAAACCATTGGTGCTCATGAGTTGAAGCAGAACCGTGGTTCTGAGTGTGGTCCCCGGATCAACAGTATCCCCTGGGAATCGACAGGAATGCAGCTTCTCAGCTGGAACCCAGACCCCTGAATAAGAAAGGCAGAGGTGGGGCCCGGTGGTCTGTTCCCATCAGCTCCCCGGGGATTCTGAGGCTCACTCAAGCAGGAGGACCATTGGGGGTTAAGGAGGCAAAGAAAGGACTGAGCCTTGATTCGGGTCTCCTGGCTGCCTGCTCTCATTCCTCCTCCTACATGTACTGAGAGGAGAGAGAGGGCCCAAGGGTCTGAAGGGAGGGAAATGGGAAGAGAAAATGACTGTCAAAGGACATGGACATGCAGCCGCATTTCAAACCTCCACCAATGGGCTGGGCACCGTGGCTTCTGCCTGGAATCCCAGCACTTTGAGAAGCTGAGGTAGGAGGATCGCTTGAGGCCAGAAGTTCAAGACCAGCCTGGGCAACATGGTCAAACCTTGTTTCTACCAGTAAAGATATAAAAATCAGGTAGGCATGGTGGCTCCTGCCTGGGGTCCCAGCGCTTTGGGAGGCCAAGGCAGGAAGATCACTTGAGGCCAGGAGTTCGAGATCAACCTGGGCAACACAGCAAGACCCCATCTCTACAAAATACAAAAAATAAAACCTCCACCGATGATAAAACAGAAGACATAATTAAACAAGAAAATAACTGATTATACTGAGTGCTACAAAAAAGAAAAGGAAAAAAGAAGGAAGGAAAAAAGAGGGAGAATAAAAAGGAAAGGTTGGGGGAAGATCACAGGTCACTGAGCAGCAGCTGAGTCTCATCTGGGGTGATTGTGCCCCCATCCACCCAGGGAGATATTTTTGGTTGTGTGTGTTGGGAGGCTGGAGGAGAAGTGGATGCTACCAGCATCTGGTGGGTAGAGGCCAGGGATGTCGCTAAACAGTCTACAACACCCAGCACAGCCCCACCACAAAGAATGATGCAGCCTCAAATGTCACCGGCGTGGAGGCTGAGAACGCCTGCCATGGCATCATCAAGGAAAACATCTCCAAGGAGATAACATTCGAGCTGAGACCTGCACGATAAGAACAGACAGCTATGGGTGGAATTCTGTCCCCAAGGGAGCTACACTGAGTCCTAGCCTCTGTGAATGGAGCCTTATTTGGAAACAAGGTCTTTGCAGATGTGATCGAGGTAAGATGAAGGCATTCGAGTGGGCTCTAATCCAGTATGACTGGTGTCTTTATACAAAGAGGACAGAGATGCAGAGACAGGTGCATACAGAGTACGGATGATGGGAAGATCCACAAGGAGGAGGCCACATGAAGACAGAGGCTGAAATCGGAGGGGTCATCTGCAAGCCAGGGACCACCAAGGGTGGCCAGCAACCCCCAGGAGCTAGGAGGGAGGCCTGGAGCCTCCAGAGGAAACACGCTTGCGTTTGGACTTCTGGCCTCCAGAACTGTGAAAGAAGAGATTGCTTTCGTTTGGGATACTTGTTGCAGTGGCCCAAGAAACAATACCAAGACCAGCTATGCAAAGAAGGGAGAGAGCCTTCCAGCAGAGCAGTCAGTAAGGGAGTCGGGAAAGGTTCGGGTGGTGGAAGAGTCGGAAGCAGGCCCCAGTGACCGAGCACATGGTGAAGGGAGTGTGGTGGGAGATGAGGCTTGAGGAGCCGAGGGGCCAGGCCTGGTGAAAGTCCCATGCAGGAACTGCCCTCTTTCCACCAGGAGAAATGAAATATTCTCAACACCAGAGATGGGGAGGCGAGGCTGAGAGAAAACTATACAAACTGACCTTGTTAAAATCACTTATATCTTCCTTTAGCTTCTCCATATCTTTTAGTGCCTTTTCCAAAAGAGGCTGCCTCTCTTTGTTCAACCTAGTATAAAAACATTTAGGGGTTGCCACATTTTTGGAGGAGGATCCTATGTCCCATAAAATTTATTAAATCAAGTTGTTTGGGCTGGACATGGTGGCTCACGCCTGTAATCCCAGAACCTTGGGAGACTGAGGCAGGTGGATCACCTGAGGTCAGGAGTTCGAGACCAGCCTGGCCAACATGACGAAACCCTGTCTCTACTAAAATTACAAAAATTAGATGGGTGTGGTGGCACGCACCTGTAATTCCAGCTACTTGGGAGGCTGAGACAGGAGAATCACTTGAACCCCGGAGGCAGAGGTTGCAGTGAGCCAAGATCGTGCCACTGCACTCTAGCCTGGGCAACAGAGAAAGACTCCATCTCAAAAATAAATAAATAGATAGATAGATAGATAGATAGATAGATAAACTTGTTTGCTTTTGTCCTGTGAATCTGTCTTATATCCATTTAATTCTCAGGTCCAGCTGACAACCCTAAGAGGGCAGAGGTTGAGTTTTGCCCCCGCTGCAGTGGCTTTCTGGAGAGGACTAGAAGTGGATGCTTCTACTTGTTGGGATCTCCTGGGCAAAAAAGAATAATGTGCAAGTTCATTTCAAAATCTTGTTCTGAGAAACTCAGTAAACAAGCCTCATGCTGAGGGTCTTAGTCTAGCACTTGCCAGCTCAGCTAAAGCTGCTTTTTTAGTGAAAAATCATAGCTTTGTCTACATGGGACATACATGGGTAAGAAGCCTGATTTCATGGTTGGGTTTTCATGATGGAATAGAAGTCCCAGTCCTTGTCTATCTGCTACTCTGGTGGAAGCAGGAGAGATGGAGAAGTGAGCAAATCCGGGAGAGAAAATGTTCAAGGTTTACTGGTGAGGGGATGTGGGGGATTCAGGAGAAGATTGAATCATTGATGACTCCTGTGAGCAGTAGGGGCAGGGATAAACTTGGAAGATGGTCCACACCCCAGTACCTGATGTCTGGGGCAATGCAGGAGAGGTCAAGATTCAGGAAACTCTGAAGAGAAGCCACTAGGACACTCACAGTCCTGATAGCTCATTTACTCCCTAAGGTCTAGGAAACTCAGGCATCCCAGCGGAGCCTGGCACCATTTTCAGGGCTAAGGACAAACCCCCAAAAGAGAATCAGTCCCTTTTGCAAACCAGGGAGGACACCAAGAGCCTCCACTACCTTGAATTTCACCAGCATCTGACACCGAGCAGAGAGCCAGCATAGCTGTCGGCCCTGGAGAAGCCATGGATGAAATCCAACCCTCTGCTACCATCCGTCATCTCTAATATCTGGAGATTAGGAAGCTGAGGGGGGCTGCGTGAGATTTTCACATTCATTCTGCAACATGATGTGACCCCTGCTGGAGCCAACAATGGTACTAGGGGGACTTTTAAGAAAAAACATGAACTTTTCCATTCCCTTCATTGCCCCAAAATCATATGAACAGGCTCTGGCCCACATTTGAACTTTCCAGAATAAGGCGATTATTGTTTTTCTCTTTTGTTTTTCTTGGTTACCTGCTGCTCAGTCGCTGGGCTGGGCTGTTTTGGAAAATTTGTAGAAGGATTTCTAAGCCCGTTTGTCAGTTCTGATTTGTGATCACAGTGTGCTTAGGAGCGAAGGTTCCACGCCAGGTGGTCCTCCTTAGCCCAAGCTGGGCAGATGTCCACGGCCCTGCTGGTGCTGAACAAAACCACAAAGCATCTCCCGCAGACCATCAAGCAGGCCACCATTTATCCTCCGGGTCAACTTGAATCTGCACAACTTTCACATCCTTGTCATAAAGGACTTGTCTGAGATCACACAGCAAAACAATCTACATCCCTTTCTTAATTCTAGTCTTTTGTGCTAAGAAGAGAGGAATCCTCTTTCTGCAAGGAAGACATCAATCCTGTTTTAGATGAGTTTGATAATCATGAGAATAGTTCGAAAATGGAATGAGTTGATTTTGAGTAAGTGAGCTCTTCCTTGATAGAAAGCAAGAGGGGAATCTGTAGTGTGCTCACACTGGCTCATACAGCTCACGGGAGGTGACCCGCACACCTCTTCCCAATGCCATGTTCACTGACATCTCATTGGTAGCTCAAGATCAGTCACACTAAGAGGATTTACACTACAAGAATTGGCAAATTCTACAAACCAAGGTTCCCTCCACCCAAGAGAGCCGGTTATTCAACATCTATCAGCAGTCTCCTAAGAGTCATTCATTCATCCATCCATCCATTCATGCATCTGTTCATTCCACAAACCCTAAACAAGCAGTTACTGTACACCTGACACTATGCTGGGTACTGGGTACCAAACAAGTGACAGAGTGTCTGCTTTTAAGAAATGCATTATAGGCCAGTGCAGTGGTTCATGCCTGTAATCCCAGCACTTTGGGAGGCCAAGGTGGGCAGATCATGAGGTCAGGAGTTCGAGACCAGCCTGGCCAACATAATGAAACCCCATCTCTACTAAAAATACAAAAAATTAGCCGGGCATGGTGGCAGCTGCCTGTAATCCCAGCTACTCAGGAGGCTGAGGCAGGAGAATAGCTTGAATCCAGGAGATGGAGGTTACAGTGAACTGAGATCGCGCCATTGCACTGCAGCCCAGATGACAGTGCAAGACTTCCTCTCAAAAAAAGAAAGAGAGAAGAGAGAAGAAAGAAAGAGAGAGAGAGAGAGAGAAAGAAAGAAAGAAAGAAAGAAAGAAAGAAAGAAAGAAAAGAAAAGAAAAGAAAAGAAAAGAAAAGAAAAGAAAGAGGAAGAAAGGAAGGGAGAGAGAGAAAGAAGAAAGAAAGAAAAGAAAGAAAGAAAGAAAGAAAGAAAGAAAGAAAGAAAGAAAGAAA
>NC_037679.1:83440528-83451561 GCF_003255815.1 Theropithecus gelada | reverse complement strand
AAAGAAAGAAAGAAAGAAAGAAAGAAAGAAAGAAAGAAAGAAAGAAAGAAAGAAGAAAGAAAGAAAGAAAGAAAGAAAAAGAAAGAAAAGAAAGAAAGAAAGAAAAGAAAAGAAAACAAAAGAAAAGAAAGAGAGAGAAAGCCAGGCATGGTGGCGGGTGCCTGTAGTCCCAGCTACTCAGGAGGCTGAGGCAGGAGAATAGCATGAACCCAGGAGGCGGAGTTTGCAGTGAGTGAAGATCATGCCACTGCACTGTAGCCTGGGCAACAGAGCGAAGCTGTCTCAAAAAAAAAAAAAAAAAAAAAAAAGAAATGCATTATATGGAAATACGGAAAGGGGGATAAATACCTACCTCCTCACCTTCATTATTTTAAAAACAATGAAAAGAAGAAGACTAAAACAAGACAACAACAAAAAGAAGATCTGGGAACAGACCCATTTTACTGCTGCAGCTGTAGGAAGCCACCTGGCTCAGCGAAAGGACTGTGTTTTAACCCTTCTCCTCCTCTTTCTTTTTATAGGAAGAAAGAAAATCTTCTTCAGATAGGACACTGGATGGTGATGGGGGCCAAGTGACTGGGGAGGAGGGGACAGGTATATGTGATTATTTGCACGTAATAATATTTAGTAAGAATGACGTGCCAGTCACCATCCTCAGGGATCCCTACAACAGCTTATAGGGTCAGCTGAAGAGTGTATCACTGTTCACCAAAGTATGCCATCCCCATCACCCTACTTCCCCTCCTCCATGGAAAAATGATGCCATCCAACCCTATTGAACTTAAATGTGACCATGTGACATATTTTGGCCAATGCAGTGTGTGCATAAGTGATGTGTTTCACTTCCACTTGAAAACTTTACAAGACAGGATGTGCTTTGTTTCATCATTTTTGCCCTCTGTCAGGAGGCTGGCCATGTTCTAGATTAAAGCTGCTCCATTGGTCCTGAAGTGAGGATGAAGGGGAGCAAAACTCCCTGCCTGCCTGCAAAGGACATGGAGTGAGAGTGAGAAATAATCCTTTGTTGCATGAACCAAGATTTTAGGTTTGTTTGTTACTGCAGCATAATGCAACATAGCCTGACTGATGCAAGGTAGCTAATATCCATTTTCCCACAATATAAGTGAGGAAATTGACATGCAGAGAGGCTTAGTTATTTTCTCCAGCTCACACAGCTGGCAAAGGATAGCAATGGAACTTGAACCCAAGAAGGCTGCTGCTGGAATTCCAGTTGTTAACCACTACCCCATGGTTGTTCTAATCCTGACTGACATTTTGGGTCTTAGCAAAAACCTAAGACTCATTGCCTGGAGTCTCTTTCCCATTCACTCTTCTTAAAACCTATGTTTATTTTTAAAAGAATTTATTCCATATGTTCCTGACCCTCTTTCATTTAAGTCATCCTAACTACATTTGGACAGAGTTGTGCGATATCCAGGGAAATTCAGGGTTGTAATTTCTTTTTTCTCCAGTAGAGGAGACAATATGACCCAACCAGACTCCCAAGGGGAAGGCAGCCTGGGGGTCTCTCACCCACTTCAGCCTAGGAAGAGATAGGAGAAGGCAGACTATTTCCAGAAAAATCCTAAGAAAGCCAGGGTAATAGTGGATGGCAGAGGGGCTCATCAATATCACAGGGGCATGGGGAAAATCTAAAACAGAGGCAGTTGAATTTTCACTGGATGTGATCTTTATCCCTGATTATCTCTTCAAAAAGCAAATTGGGGAGTGGGATGCTGATGACTGGAGGAAGAGCATGGAGCCGCAGTTCTCAAATTGGTTGGTTGCAGGATGTGGTGGGCTGCACAATGGACCCTCAAAAGTTGTGTCTACATCCATATCCCTGGAATCTGTGAATGGGATCTTATTTGGAAAAAGGGTATTTATAGATGTAATTAAGGATCCAAGATGAAATTATTCTGAGTTTTTCGGGTGAGTACTAAATCCAATGACATGTCCTTATAAGAGAAAGGGAGATTTAAGATGGAGAAGAGGAGAGGACTGTGTGAGGACGGAGGTAGACACTGGAGTGATGCAGTCACAAGCCAACAAGCCAGCAGCCCCCAGAGCTGGGAAGACCTTCCTCTAGAGCCCTTGGAAGAAGCAGCACCCTGTTGACACCTTGATTTTGGCCCAGTGATACTGATTTTGGACTTTGGGCCTCCAGGACTGTGAGAGAATAAACCTCTGTTATTTCAAGCCACTAAATGTGTGGCAATTGGTTACAGACGCTCTGGGAAACTAATATACAGGGCCTCTTCTTAAAACTTAACTGAGGATTCTCAAAGAGCTTTTACTTTGATATACCCTTTATCTGTTGATATTTATTGTATTTGAAATTAAAACAGAATTTTAAAAAATTATGTATTTTAAAATAACAATTATGTATCTAGTACATGTTGACATAAATAGCACATTTTTTTTTTTCAGGACAAATAACTGCTTTCCAAAATAAAAGACTGAGGGGGGAGAAGAGTGGCATGGGTTTACATTTCGTACACTTCTCTAATGTCTGGCTTAGCCAAAGATGGCTGGATTCTCATATCTGCTTCTGCCTTCAATCCCTTGTAAGACTTTTTTTTTGGTCCAAGTGTGAAAAAAAATCCAGCCACCCACTGATAAGTAGCTGGAGGAAGAAGCAGGATTTGAATAACCTTTTCAGATCTGTGGATGCACCATGTAGCCTCTGGAAAACTCCACCGTACACTTGTGAGAGAATGGGAGCCAGAAAGACAATTCCTTTAGTATTAATATAAAAATAGATTTGATCTGGAAGGGGTTCCCTCAGGGGTTCCTTGACCATACTTTGAGAATCAGTGCCAACGAGGAAGGAAGAGAAAGGAAAGACAAGAAATCAAGACTCTCTGATGTTGACCAAAGTAAACCAAAGGAAGAAAATCCACGCTGGTTTTGGCCAAGGTGAAGCCTTTCTCCCGCTCCTGCCGTGGCAGAGCGTTGGCTGGAGGGCCGTGGCTGAGAGCTTCCCAATCAAGGAGAGGTCTGCTCCTCCAGCGCCAGAGCTCGCAGGCAGCTCCCAGCAGCCCTGCTGGAAAAAGTGCTCAGTTCTCGTTTTGGCACCAAGGCCATGAGCTGTGTGACTTTCTGTTCACGTGTGGCAGCGCAGCCAGGAGCTGTGGGCCTGGTGGAGACACATCCTGGGTGCTGTCAACGCGGCAGCTCCCAGCTCCCTGATTTCATGAGCTGGCTCCACACAGGGCCTCTACCTCTTGGCACCCTCAATTCCCTCCTCTAAGGCAGAGAAGCCCTCAAGAAAGCCTGCTAAGGATACGGGTCACACACATCTCACGGGATGGATTCAACCCTTGATAATATAAAAAACATATAATATAATGATAATATTAAAAATAGATAATGTTTTAAAAATCTATTTTTGTATTAATACTACAGGAATTGTCTTTCTGGCTCTCATTCTCTCACGAGTGTACAGTGCAGTTTTCTAGAGGCTACGTGGTGCATCCACAATTATCTGAAAAGATTATTCGAATCCTGCGTCGTCTTCCAGCTACTTATCAGTGGGTGGCTGGATTTGCAATTTTTCATACTTCGACCAAAAAAAAAAAAAAAGTCTTACAAGGGATTGAATGCAGAAGCAGAGATGAGAATCCAGCCATCTTTGGTTAAGACAGACATTAAAGAAGCATTCCTCCAGGGACCTCCCTGCCTGTGGGGGGTCCACACCAGAGGCCCCAGCTCTGCTGCCGTGTCTCCGTCCCTCCCCATTAAACACCACGTGGCCTGTGTGGGCCAGAGTTAACTAGTCAGGGATGCAGAGCCAGCCTCAAAGCACTGTGCTCCATGACCATCCCATAAACCATCCCTGAGAATCCCAGAACTCACGCCTCACAGAGCCCAGAGCCACTAATGTTGGTGACATGGCATCCCCCACTCTCCAGAGACCACCCCAAGGGGAGGAGGAGAGGGAGCCAGGCTTCTGACAAAACCTATACCCTGTGATCCCACATCCTAAAATCCCATGGGCCATGGCTTTCTGAATGCACTTTCTCCAATGACTCCATTTACTCCGCCTCCTTCCTGCCACTGCCTTGCTCCCCACAGAGGCCTGACTTGTTACTGGACCTCCAGGTGAGCTGGACTCTGCTGGAGTCCTGCTTGCCAAGAGTTTTTCCTAGTGGAAAAGGGTCCTTGGTTCTTGTTTTGGTGTCAAGATAATGAGTTGTGCAAGCATCTGCAGCCAAGAGTTCCCGGCCGGCTGCTGAGACATATCCCCGGCTACTGTCCACATGGCAGCCACGAGTTCCCTCAAAAACAAGACACTGGGATGACTTTGCCCTTTCTCCTCCACAGGATTCGCCTGAGGGCCTGCAGAGAACACATGGGAAAGAGCATTAGGAAAAGTGCAGGTTCCACAGGTAGAGGAAATGCTTGGCTTCCGTCTGTGGTTCCCAACACTGCGCTTCACTGTTCATCGCTGTTGGTCATTTTGCTTCTCTGGATAAATGGCCAAGCCATACTATCTTGGTTTCCTTATCCATAAAGTAAGCGTGATGATAAACCGTCCTTTCTCCCTCCACTTGTAAGAATTGAATGAGATCAACACGTTGCAGTGTTGAGAAAGTCAAGATAGCAGAGACATGAAAAGCTCCTCCTTCCCTCTGTTCCTTCCAGGAACATGTATTGAGCCCCCAGCACATAAGTGCCAGTGATACTGAGGTGAGAAAGACCTCGTTGGTGCCACCCTCACTTGCAGAGTTTAAGTCTTGTGCAAATCACGTGCAAATCAACATCTCCCCCAAACCCAGTTCTTCCCCCACCGGGGCCAGTTGGAATTCTGGAAGTCCTGGCTTCCGCCCGGCTGTCTCAGTCAACCTCACAGCATCTTCACACTGTCATGCTTTGCTGGAACGACCTGCCCATCAGAGTGGCACTGAAGACATCACACTATCTTGTAGCTCTGTGCCTGTGTCACAGCTTCCTTTGTGACATGATTCATGTTCAAAAAGCCAAAATCAAGTTGTGACAGGATTAGGAAAGGTCTCAATGTCCAGGTTCCCAACCTCAGTTCTGAGGATGGGGTCTCTCTAGCAAAGGTTGACACAAGAAGGGGAATTAGGTGAAATGGAAATGGGGTCATTATTTCAGGCTGGCTTACCACTCTACTTTCAAATCTGGGATTATCCAGTTCTTAATCCTTTCTGTGCTAAAACCCTTCTCAGGTGCTGAAACTTCTACAGCAAAAACATAAAAGAAGAGAGGAGAAAGGATCTCTAGTTTTCTCAAGTGGTCAACTTTCCAGATTTCAGGTTGACAGAGTGGGCTTAAATCTGGTAATTCAGCATCCCCAGAAGCCCTCCTCAGCCCCAAACCCACCCCTTTCCATCAGATGAGTACGTGGAAGAATTCAGCACAGGCCCTAGTGGAACAGGCCTTGTGGGATTAGAAAATAATTGCAAGGAAATCTGACCTCATCAGGGGTGGAGGGGAAGCTGACCCTAACGAAAAGTTCTACAAAAAAAGAAAAAAGAAAAGGACCCAGAAAAGGCACAGAAATCAGCCCTACTCATAAATGAGCAATCCTCCACGATGACCCAATAGTTTTCGAAAACAACTACAGTCCTTCCAGGAGCGTCTCCTATGTTCCAGGCAGTGTTCTAAATGCCTTATGTGTCTTATCTAATGTAGTCCCAGAGCACAGACTTCTCACTACTGCAATCAACAGGGACATGACACAGTGGGACAAGGACCAGGCTAGGCTAGAATTCCCAAAATAAAAAATTTTGAATCATTGCAGAAAGCAATCAACACATGGAACCAATAAAGAGAGTCAATAAAACAGAAGATCCTGAAAGCACAAAGAAAGATTGAGGAAGAAGTTAACAGAAATGAGAGGAATGAGAAAGAAGGTGAAAGTTCCTCAACCTCCCAAGTAGAAAAGACAGATTCCTTTCAAATATGCCTAAAACTGGCTACTTCTGGGGACTCTTGGGCTGCTGTGACCAAGACCAGAAGTTAATTTTCAAAAACATTAAAGAACTGGTGGTAGCTAAGAAAGTGGCCCACATTGACATTGTTATTAAATGTAATTACATCAGAAGGATATTCTTACAGACTTTACCTCCTAAGTACCATTTTAGCAGACATCAGTGGAAAACACTTTGTTGAGAACTGCAAGGTTGCTTTAATAGAGGTGTTAAAAATGTTTATAAAAGAGAACTGCAAGGACTAAAGAAAAGGAGAAAGGGTTTTTAAAACCCTTCCCATGTTGGAAAAGTATCTATGAAGACCAGAATATTTTGGACAAAAATAAATAATGTAAATTAGGATGGGGCACTTTTGGGTTAGGATGGTTGATTGGACATATACATCTAATGTTCCTTCTCAAAATTTTAGCAAAACTACAAAAAAGGGCAGTTTTTTTTTTTTTTTTTTTTTGGTGTTTTAAAAGCTTAAATCTTCAAGGTAAAAAGAGGAAGGAGAGGAGAGAATTGCAAAAAAATTTTGGAAACTGAGAGGTGGATAGATGAGTAGTAGCTGACTTAGCAGACTCAAAAAGCCAAATCCTAAACCAGTAGTGGGGAAAGCTGATAACTTAAAGGAAAGTCCACTTCTCATGGGTGATACTAAAAAGCAGGTATTTGCCATTTAAATATACTATTATATCACTGACAACAGAACATATCTTACATATTAAAACCATCGTAAGAAAGGGACAATGAAGAAGCCTAGCTAAGAGAAAACAAAACCAAGTAGCCATCAAGGAAAGCAAAACCATTATAACAATAAATATAAATAGTCCAAATTCAGCTATAAAGAGGCACAGGGTCTCAAAGTGGACTTTTACAAGAGAAATTGGTATAGAAAGGCTAAAAATATGACAAATAATTTTCAAATTCATATAACAAGAAACAGATTAATAATGTAGTTTGAAAAACAAAATATTCATCAGGATATAAATTGATTATTATTAAAAAGTTATAGTTAGTAATGGACTAAAGATAAGGCATTCATGAACTATAAACTAACAATAGTATAAAATGAATAGAATAGAAACTAGTATTCTATTAGGGACAAGTTAATAAAGGCAGAGTATATTAAAGATCTGCAAGTCTGTGAATAAAGGAAATTAACAAAAAGTTGAATATATAGAACTTACAGTCTTGACAAACCTATACCATACAAGCAGGAATTAGGCCTCTGTCTTAGTTCATTAAGGCTACTATCACAAAATACCATAGACTGGGCAGCTTATAAGTAACAGGAATTTCTCTCGCACAGTCCTGAAGGCTGGGGAGTTCAAGATCGAGGTGATGGCAGATTTGGTGTTTGGTGAGGATCGACTCTCTGGTTAACAATTGCACCTTCTTGCTGTGTCCTTGTGTGGTGGCAGGAAGAAAGCAGCTCTCCTGGGTCTCTTTTATAAGGACACTGATCCCATTCACGAGGGCTCTGCTTTCATGATCTAACCGTGTCCCAAAGCTCCTACCTCCTAATATCACATTGATCATTAGGTTAAGCACTTGAATATTAGGGAGACACAAATATTCAAACCATAGCAACCTCCTTTTGAGTGTTCATAGTTCTTGCATAAAAATTACCCACAAAATGGGTGCCTGTAATTCCAGCTACTCGGGAGACTGAGGCAGGAGAATCGGTTGAACCCAGGAGGCAGAGGTCGCAGTGAGCTGAGATCACACCATCGTACTCTAGCCTGGGGAACAAGAGTAAATTCTGTCTCAAAAAAAAAAACTTACCCACAAAAACTCAATGCATTTTAACAGAAGCAAAAAATATATGTATACCAATATTCAGTGCAAGCCTCTCTATAAAAGTCAATACTTGAAAACAAGCTACAAGGTTTCATAGTTCATGACATAGCAACATGATGAAATATTACAGGTCATCATGAGGGCCAGGTGGAAATGGGAAAATGTTTGATAGGCCAAGCTAAAATGTACCAATGCATTTTATGTACACATTTATTTTATAATAAGTGGAAGAAAATGTCAAAAAATAAAACTAGCTATATACAGGATGACCAGATTATTATCACCCTATTAGATTAATGTTATTATTATATTGTTTTATACACACACACATATATAAAAATATATATATAATATATTAAAATTTTGGCTTACAAAATAAGTCAAAATAAAACAAAAATCCAAGGAAAAGAAAATAGGACTCTTTTACCTGTCTTTTACTTGACATCTTACCTTCTCTCAGTGGGTTTTTAAATATTTTATAAACCCTGGGTAGTTAAGGTTTTGGCACTAAGGGACAATCTGAATTTTTTATCACCTGGACAGGTCAAAACTGGTTGATAATTCTTCCTTTGGGACAGAAATGAAGACATGATTTACTAGATGCCAAACCAAGTGGCCCAAAGATGGGAGACCCCTTTCTTCCAATTCAGGAACCCAAGTAGCTGGCCTGGTCCCTGCATCCCTGTGTACGTGTGTGTGTGTGTGTGTGTGTATGTGCATGGACATGTGTGCTTGTGTGTGCATGAACGTGCAGGAAAGGAGGTCCGTTTCTAAGTATCCACAGCTCTGGTTGCAGTCTCTTGTTCATGCCCCACCTAAGCAGGTCTTTTGGGGTTTTATATGGCAGACTCTGGAGAGTTTCATGCACAGGAGGCTCCCTAGAACTTTTGAACTGTGGGAAGAGATTTCCACTTTGCAGTGAAGCCTTAATTTAAAAAACATGTTACTTCTGGAAAAGGAGGCTGGTGGATATGTTGACATTTTCTTACAAAGCTGTGCTCTCCACAGACAGTAAAGAGGTCGAGGGGTAAGAGAAAGAGAAGAAACAAATGTTTGGCGCCCACCGTTTTTTGGAACGATGTTCAAAACCCATTCTACATTCTTGTGAAAAATCTGCAATTCTGACAAATCTTCAACCTTTTTGAAGGTGGACCAGGTTTTTGTAAACAGCCTAAAGTAATTCTGAGTTCAGTGTGGTGAATAAGCATGGTAATTTATCTTGTTAATGATGTCATTATTAAAGCAGGTATAGCTCAATGAGATTGATTTCCACGTGTAATTTACAGGCTGCCTTGAAAAGGAATTTATAAAGATGATATTAATAGCTGGGTCATTGCTAGAATAAGTGTAATACACTCCAAGGTCATTACTTTGAAGGAAAACACTTGTTTGAGCTAAAAGCTTTCATACATTGTTTTTAAAGTTTGGCTTTATTATTTTACAGGTTCTTTCACTCTTTTAAAAATGGGAAAAAATCGCTATTTGTTTTTCTCTGATTATAAAAGTGTACATGGAAATAATACATCGAAAACATACAGAAGGGGACGAAGAAGAAAACATTACGCATAATCATGCTTCAGAGATCTTCACAGTTAAAATGTTGATGTGTGCCACTCCATTTTTAAACAAATTTACAGACTTTTTATTAGGAGGTAGATCTTAGAAAAGACTTTATTTCCGAAGATTTCTTTCTTCTTTATTGTAGCATGTAATGAATGGAGTGAGTAAAGATTTTTCTTCTCAGTAAAAACAAATCTTATTTTTATTTTCAAATATGATCTTTAGCTCACCTTTAAGAAACAATGTCTTGGCCAGGCGAGGTGGCTCGTGCCTGTAATCCCAGCACTTTGGGAGGCTGAAGCGGGCGGATCACGAGGTCAGGAGTTCGAGACCAGCCTGGCCAGCATGGTGAAACCCCACCTCTACTAAAAATACAAAAATTAGCCGGGCATGATGGCAGGCGACTGTAATCCCAGCTACTCAGGAGGCTAAGGCAAGAGAATTGCTTGAACCTGGGAGGCAGAGGTTGCAATGAGCCGAGATTGTGCCACTGCACTCTAGCCTGGTGACAGAGCAAGATTCCATCTCAAAAAAAAAAAAAAAAAAAGAGAGAGAGAGAAAAAAAGAAAAGAAACAATGTCTTTATTCCTCAGTGTGCCAGTAGGATTGTCTGTCTTTGTTTATTCATTATTAGATGATTCATTATCAGATGTTGGAAGGTGATTCTTTGGCATTTATTTTGAAATTATTCATTAAGATGGAAGTACTTTTATAATAGTTTATATGAACATAGATTTTTTTGATAGACAAATCACACATAATATTGAATCTTTCTGACAGTGTTGGGTATATTTTCTCTTATAATTATTGTTTTTCATCATAACCTTTAAAGAGCATATGGAATCAGACCCTTAGGAAGATACGTGTTATCACTTACATAACCCATCACCTACTGCTGTACATTTTCAGTTGTTTTCCTTTTTGGAACATTCATAGAAACAAAACTTTATCAAACGTTCTCAGAAATAAATCTTTGTACACATTGATATGGATTGTTGTGTTACCCCAAAATTCATGTTGAAATCCTAACCCCCACTGTGACGGCCTTAGAAGGTAGGGCTTTGGGGAGGTGATTAGGTCATGAGGGTGGAGCCCTCAAGAATGGGATTAGTGCCCTTGTAAAGAGGCCCCCAAGAGCCCCTTTGCCCCTTTTCGGGTGGCGTCCTCGTGAATGGGATTAGTGACCTTGTAAAGAGGGCCCTGAGAGCCCCTTTGCCGCTTTTCACCCTGTGAGGACATGAAGGGCAGATGGCCATCTGCAACCCCGAAAACCAGAACCTGACCATGCTGGCACCCTGATCTCAGACTTCCAACCTCCAGATGTGTGAGAAGTCAATTTTAAGCTGAGAAGACTGTTTTAAGCCACACAGTCTCTGGTGCTTCGTTACAGCAGCTGGAACAGAGACATACATGCCTATGGTCATTCCTTAAGACACATTTCTAGGCCGGGCGCGGTGGCTCAAGCCTGTAATCCCAGCACTTTGGGAGGCCGAGACGGGCGGATCACGAGGTCAGGAGATCGAGACCATCCTGGCTAACACAGTGAAACCCCGTCTCTACTAAAAAATACAAAAAACTAGCCGGGCGCGGTGGCGGGCGCCTGTAGTCCCAGCTACTCGGGAGGCTGAGGCAGGAGAATGGCGTGAACCCGGGAGGCGGAGCTTGCAGTGAGCTGAGATCCGGCCACTGCACTCCAGCCTGGGCGGCAGAGCGAGACTCCGTCTCAAA
>NC_037679.1:83307503-83440428 GCF_003255815.1 Theropithecus gelada | reverse complement strand
GGGGGGCAGAGCGAGACCCCGTCAAAAAAAAAAAAAAAAAAAAAAAAAGACACATTTCTAGAAGTGGTACCAGGCAGTCAAAGACTATAAACACTTCAAAGGTTTAGTGCTTTAGCAAAAGATCTTCTAGAAATACCTCACAGTCTACTCCCATTGTGTATAGAAAAAGACCCAGTTTCCTGCACCTTTACCAAAACTGGATGGGTGTCCAAAGTTGAAAGGGGAGTGTGCCAAATTGAGAAGCATATCATCCTTTTCAGTAGCATTTACTGCTACTGGAATGCAACCATTTTTCCTGTGTTTCTAGGCAATTTGTATTTTTATTTCTAAAAAACTGCAGAACCAAATCCTTTTCTCCATATCCTTCATAGAATCTTGGGAGATGCTTCTCATAGAGAAATACTAGTTGACTGGCTGACTTTGCCCCGCTTCCCTGAGGCCCAGGAGCTGGAAGACCCTGGGTACACTATGTACAGAAAGCCAGCAACACAATGCGTCAAGTGCTGTGTACCAAGAGGCGCCAGGCCCCATGAGCGGGGCTCGCCAGGCTCCTTCTCATCTTTTATTTTCAAAACAACTCCAGGAGAGGGATGGCTGTGTTTGGTCCGTTTACAAAGGAGCGAATAGGGCTAAGTAACTTGCTCCATTGTATGGCTGCTGAGAAGTGGAGTCTGAATTTCTGTACAAGACACCCTGACCAGAGTCCACACTGCAGGATTCATCTTCCTAAAACCCGCATCTGTGCTATCCCTCCATCCCCCATGGAATCTACCGCATCTGCCTTATAATTCTGGGATCCTGGTAGTGTCCAACCCACCCACCCTTCCAATGCAAGCTCCTCCTTCTCAACAGTGTGCCCACTTTGGGACCAGACCAGCTAATACCCTAGTCCTGCACTGCATAATATGCCTTGGGCCCTGGTGCTCCAGAATGCTTCCCACATCCCCACAGCAACCCAATGCATCTTCCAGAACCCAGAGCCAGATTCACCCCTTTCACAAAACCAGGCACGCTCCTACCTCACGGCCTTTGCACTTGCTGTGTCCTCTACCTGGAATGCGCTTCCTCACATGTCCATGTAGACCAGGCCCTCACTTCATTCAGGTCTTGTTCAGACATCACTTCCTTAGGGAAGCCTTCCCTGATCACTCCGTCTCTACACACACACACACACGGACACACCACACACATAGACAAGCCATACCACACACCACTTCATAGCCCTCTTGCCTGCCTAATTTTTCTCCCTGTGGTTTAACACTGTCTAACATACTGTGTATTTTACTTTTTATTTTATTTTTCAAGACAGGGTCTCCCTGTCACCCAGGCTGGAGTGCAGTGGTGCAATCTTGGCTCACTGCAGCGTCTGCCTCCCAGGCTCAAGCAATCCTCCCACCTCAGCCTCCCAAGTAGGTAGGTGGGACTACAGGCACATGCCACCATGCCCAGCTAATTTTTGCATACCCTATCTCCTGATCGCCTTTGATATCAAAGGAGTGTAGCATTGCTTTCCTGCAGAGTTTGGGGATACCTGGCTGCCTAGTAGGTCCAGAGGCACTGCAGAGACAGGGTCTATGTTGCCCAAGCTGGTCTTGAACTCCCGGGCTCAAAGCAATCTACCCACCTCAGCCTCCCAAAGAGCTGGGATTACAGGTGTGAGACATCGTGCCCGACCTATTTTGCTAATTTACATGGGTAATTACCTGTCTCCTGTTCCCCTGGAATATCGGTTCTCTGAGGGTGGGGTCTTTGTTTTGTTCACTGTTGCGTTCCCCTCACCTGAAATGCTTCTTGGCACATGTTGGGCACTCAATCACTGCTTCCAGGATGAATGGAAACTTAGTGAAGCCCCTCCCACCTGGCCATCTTCTGTGTGGATCGCATCCCCTGAATGGCATTGTTCTAGGAGACTGGGGCCTGGGTTCTCTATCTTTGTAAACCCCACAGTGAACAGGGCCACACTCTACTCTCAGAAAGCACAGAATAAATGTGCTGAAAAATCAAAGCTGCAGCCATGTGCTCCGTGAGCCACCTGAGAGGACCTTCCCTGAGCCCCCCCTGCTCCCAGGGACTTCAGGGCCTCCCTCCCTGCCCACTGGGACAGGGAATTTAACCGCAGCACTGATGCTATCCAAGAGTGGGGACTCCTGACCCGGAAAGACCTGGGATTGGCCTCAGCTATACCCAGGGCTGTGTGACCTTGGGTGAGTTACTCAACCTTTCTGGGTGCCTCCTTATAAATGGCCATGTTGTAAAGGTCTGTGAGCATCAAACTACACGGTGCATACAAAGTGCTTTAGCACGTGCCTGGCAGGTAATACGCACTCAATAAATGTCAGGCATCATCTCCCTCTGGGGAACCAGCTGCCAAACGTGCCTTGCGTTTGCGTACTTTCTTGTTTTTAAACTGAAAGCCCCCGGCTTTTATTTAGGGACTAAGTCGTTGGTATGACAGTGTGGCCACCAAGCATTCCTCTCCTTGCCACAGGTGCACCCACTTCTGCCATGAAAGGAGGAAATCCGTCCACTTCCCCACCTTGAATCTGGGCTTAGTATGTACTTGGTTTGACCAGTAGAAGGTGGTGGAAGTGACTCCGTGCCAGTTCTGGACCCCAGGTTTAAGAGGCCTGGCGGGTTTCACTTTCAGGGTGTTGGGATCCAGTCATCACACAGAGGCTCAGACAATAGACACCACATTGTGTGGGGGAGGCAGGGAGAAAGAGAGCAGGAGCAAGAGAGCGCGTGCGTGCCATTGCCATGCTGCCCACCCTCCAGGGGCCCGTGGATACAGCCCCATGAGCCACCCTGGGCAGAACTGCCCAGCGACCCCCGCCAACCCTGAGAATCATGAGAAAGGGTAAATTGTGGATGTTTTCAGACACTCAGTCTTGGGGTGATTTGGTTCGCTGCAGTGGATGGCTCAACCACGGAGTATCTCACTTTTCTTTTTCCCTTGTGGTAGTGCCATGAATCAGTTACGGGAAGAAGACTTAGTTGAACGGTACTGCTCATGGGAAGAGGAGGCCAGAAAGATCATAAAATGACTCATCCAGAGTCACTTGGCCAATCTGTAAAGAACCCAGGACTGGAAACCAGTGACCCTTGACCTCTCACAAGGCCACCAGCCTTGACCCTTGACCCTTGACCTCTCACAAAGGCCACCGGCGATATTGCCAATTGGCCCTGTGACACCCTCCAAGAGCCACTCACCTCTTTTCTCTCCCTGGCTTTCCCACCTCTCAAATAACCCTTGATTTCATTTCTCCTGGTTTCTTTCTTCTATTTTTTCTCTCCCAAATTTTTGCCTACAGGCTCCAAAATCTGTCTCCAATTCAGCCACGGCTCCCGCGCTCCCCTGCACCACCCAGTGCAAACCCCTCCCTGCGCACCTGCCGACTACAGCAGCCTCCGCTTGAGCTCCACTCCTGCTGCCCAGAGTCCATTCCCACACAAGAGCCAGCGTGATCACTGTAAAAACGTAAATCCCATTATGCCACTGCCCTCAAACCACTGTTTCTGATCTCTGCAGAAGCAGGTCTTTCCAACTATCTTGGCTCTGACCTCTCTTCCATATTGTGTTGCCTGTGAATCTGTCATGTCCTGTGAATGTATCACACGCCACTAAAGCCATCCTTCCCACAAGCCACACACTCTGATATCTTCTGTTCTATTCTATCCTGTTTCACTTAAATTCTGATCATGACCCGTTAAACTGATTTCATAACCTGTCAAGGGATCCCAATTGTACTAGTGTAAAAAGTCTGTATTTCCTTTGTAGATCAGTAAGTCCATCTCTGATCTGACCCCTGTTCACCTACCTGACTACACTGCTCCCCTCTTCCCCGAGCCCACCGGCCTCTTCCCACCCCAGCCTCCTTGCCCCTCCTCCAGCGGGGCAAACTTGTCCCTGCCTCAGGGTCTTGGCATATGCTTTTCCCTCTGCTTAGAACACTGATCCTCAGCCTTCCAGATCACAGCAAGTTCCTCTACCCCAACCATCCTCCCTAAGGAAGTCACTGTCATCTCACCCCATCATGTCACCTGCTTCGTTTTGCAATTAACATGTAAAATAATTTGAACTGTCTTATTTGTGTTTCTTTTCACTGATGATCTCTGACCCCTAGAATAGAAGCTCCAGTTCATCCCAACATCTCACGTCCACCACTCTCCCATGTCAGTGAGCATCAGAGTTCCCCAGAGGACTTGGGGGTGCTCAGGCTGCAGGACCCACCCCTAGGTCTGGAGGATGCATCTAACAAGTCCCAGGGACTGTGGATGCTGCGTATCCAGGGACCACAGGTGAGAGCTACCAGGCCGCAACAGCACTCCACTCACAGGAGGTGCCCAGTAACTAGCGACTCACTACATAAGGCCTGACAGCCAGTTCTAGAGTCTCGAAGAGAAGAGAGAGGGGCCATATTTCACACTGCACGGCATGTGATGTTCGCATATGAGACTGCATCCCCAACACCGTCACCATGAACCTGCCCACAAGCTTGCTCTCTCCAGACCCCAGTTCTTGGCCCATAAATCAGGAATTTCAACAAGCTGGTCTGTCCATTTTCTGTCAGTATGATAAATGGCAATATTTTTTGAGTATATCATTTTGAAACATTCTGCGTTTGCTTTCTTGACCACTTAGACAACTGTTCTGAGTAATACATTATTTGTTTATTTGTTTATTTATTTATTTTTTGAGATCGAGTCTCACTCTGTCACCCAGGCTGGAGTGCAGTGGCACCATCTTGGCTCACTGCAACCACCTCTGCCTCCCAGGTTCAAGTGATCCTCCTGCCTCAGCCTGCCAAGTAGCTGGGATTACAGGCATGTGCCACCACACCCATCTAATTTTTGTATTTCTAGTAGAGATGGGGTTTCACCATGCTGGCCAGGCTAGTCTCGAACTCCTGGCCTCAACTGAGTTGCCCTCCTCGGCCTCCCAAAGTGCTGAGATTACAGGTGTGAACCACTGCGCCCAGCCTGAGTAATACATTAATTTCTTTGGGTCATTACTGGTAGTTGAGCCAATAGCCTTGTGCCGGAAATAAACCAAAATGTCCATCAACTGGTGACCAGGTAAACAAAATATAATATTTTAGTCCATTCTCGCACTTCTATAAAGAAATACCTGAGACTGGGCAATTTGTAAAGAAAAGAGATTTAATTGGCTCACAGTTCTGCAGGCTGAACAGGAAGCATGGCTGGGGAGCGGGGCTCAGGAAACTTACAATCATGGAGGAAGGTGAGTGGGGAGCAGGCACCTATATGGCTGGAGCAGGATTAAGAAGACAGGGGCGGGGTGCTACACACTTTTTTTTTTTTTTTTTTGAGACACAGTCTCGCTCTGTTGCCCAGGCTGGAGTGCAGTGGCAGGATCTCAGCTCACTGCAAAGCTCCACCTCCCGGGTTTATGCCATTCTCCTGCGTCAGCCTCCCAAGTAGCTGGGACTACAGGCGCCCACCACCTCGCCTGGCTAGTTTTTTGTGTTTTTTTAATAGAGATGGGGTTTCACCGTGTTAGCCAGGATGGTCTCGATCTCCTGACCTCGTGATCTACCTGTCTCGGCCTCCCAAAGTGCTGGGATTACAGGCTTGAGCCACCGGGCCCGGCTGCTACACACTTTTAAACAACCAGATCTCACAATAACTCACTATCACAAAAACAGCACCAAAGGGGAAATCTGCCCCTATGATCCAATGACTTCCCACCAGGCCCCACCTCTAATATTGGAAATTACAATTTGATATGAGATTTGGGCAGGGATGTAGACCCAAACCGTATCATGTGATCTTTTCGTACATTGGAATACTATGCAGCAGTGAAAAGGAACAAACTATTGATACACACAACAACAACATAGGCAAGCCTCAAAAGCATGCTAAGGGGAAGAAATCAGACATATAAGACTACATATTATATGGCTGTACTTAAATGGAACGTCTGGAAAAGGTGAAACTATAGATAGAGAAAGCTGGCCAATTGCTGTTTTTTGCCTGGGATAGGAAGTGGGGATTGACTGCAAAATCATGAAGGAACTTTCTGGAGTAATTAAAATTTTGAAAACTGGATTGTGGCGATGGTTGCATAGTTGTATAAATTTTCTAAAATTCACATTGTAAAACTATACATTTTCTAAAACTACACTTAAAATGGGTGAATTCTGTGGTTTGTCAATTACTCCTTAATGGAGCTATTTAAAATTTTTACAAAGCAAAACAAAAAACTCTGTGAATTCTCACACATGCTAAAATCAGACAGCCACCTTGGAAAATGGTTGAACAGCTCCTTGTGAAGTTGAATGTATACCTACCCCAGCAATTCCAGGTCTGGGTATTTATGTAGAGATGTGAAGACATACAAATCCACACAAAGATCTGTACGCAAATGTTGACAGCAATTTTATTTGTAATTGCATAAAACTGGAGACAACCCAAATGTGCATCAACAGGTGGCTGGATAAACAAACTACTCATGGCATGTCCATACAATGGAACAGTACTCAGCAACCAAAAAAAATAAACTATTGACACACACAATCATGTAGCTACATCTCAGAATAACTATGGTGAGCGAAAGAAGCCAGATCAAAAAAGAGCGCAAGAGCCCAGCATGGTGACTCACACCTATAATCCCAGCACTTTGGGAGGCAGAGGTGGGAGGATTACTTGAGCCCAGGAGTTCGAGACCAGTCTAAGCAACACAGTGAGACCCCATCTCTTCAAAAAAAAATCAGCCAGGTATGGTGGCACACACCCATGGTCCCAGCCACTTGGGAGGCTGAGGTGGGAGGTTGCCTTCCTGAAGGTCAAGGCTGCAGTGAGCCATGATCACGCCACTGCACTCCAGCCTGGGCAACAGAACAAGACCCTGTCTCAAAAAAGAAAAAGAGTGCATGTTTTACACACGTATGATTTCTATGCAGCTCTAGAAAGACAAATCTAATGCACAGATAGAAAGCAAAGCAGTAGACAGGGTGAGGTAGCTCACACCTGTAATCCCAGCACTTTGGGAGGCCAAGGTGGGTGGATCATCTGAGGTCAGGAGTTCGAGACCAGCCTGGCCAATATGGTGAAACTCCATCTCTACTAAAAATACAAAATTAGCCAGGTGTGGTGGCAGACACCTGTAGTCCCAGCTACTGGGGAGGCTGAGACAGGAGAATCACTTGAACCTGGGAGGCGGAGGCTACAGTGAGCCGTGATCGCACCATTGCACTCCAGCCTGAGCATGACAGAGTGAGACTGTCTAGAAAAAAAAAAAAAGCAAGCAAAGCAGTGGTTATCAAGGCTGGGGATGGGTGGGGAGCTGGCTGGAAATCAGTACCTACTGATTGGGGAGGTTACAATATTTTGAATCTTGATTGTGGTGGTGGTTAGCTGGGTATATATGCATCTGTCATAACTCATTCAACTGTATACATCAAACAGGTACATTTTATTATGTGTAAATTACGTTTTAATAAAAAATGATTAAAATTTTAAAAATGATTAAAGCATGAAATTTCAGTTCTGAATCCATAACAAAATCCACCCCCTCCCAATTCATCTTATTATTTGTTAAGTACAGAAGTGAACAGATGTCCACCTTTCCACAGCAGAGAATTTATTTGGAGATGTTTTTCTCACGGCGAGAGCAAAGAAAACGCAATCACAGAACAGGAGCCATCTTCCAGGATTTTATTTTCCCCTGTCCCCTGCTGCCTGTCTAAAACTTTTCCCAGGCAGGCTAAATCTACTGGAGAAATGACCCTCAAAAAACCGAGTCCCTCGGGTCTTCAGCAAGAAGAAATACTGAAAACGCTCACAGTTCGGTTCAAAGTGGCTACTGAGTTTCAGTGCGGAACCTGCTGTTCTTGGAGCGTTCAAAATCTCCTTTGTTGACTCCTCAGCGGTTGGGCTCAACAGCTTCACCATCCTTTGAAGATGAAAAAGAATAAGGAGGCTGGGAACACCAGGTGAAGCCAGCAAGGTGATCGCCGGCAATCTAAGCCCACGGAAAAGCTGAATTTGGGAGACACGACTTTTCGCCTTCTGTGTGTTGTCCCGGAGTCTGAGAGGCAAGTCAGGGTCTTGATCTGAGTCTGTGGGTGGTGACATGCAGGAGAAAGGCTCAGCAGGAGGTTCGGGGGTGAAAATGGACTTGGCTAGCTGGAAACTGGAACCACACCCACTGGCCTGGGTCAGGAAGTCACTGAAGACGATGGATTTCTGGCCCCCGCCTGGAGTGGGTGTTTCCGTGGGTGGTGTGTGTTCTGCACGGGACCATTCCACAACAAGGTGGCATTCCATAACTTGGCAGGACAGAGGCCACCTCTCTGGAGCCTCCTGAGCAAAGCCCTGGGGAGACAGGGTTTCAGGTCAGGCCGCAGCTGTTCTTCTCCAGCCCAGGAAGAAAGCAAGCTAGGAAATGACTTCTTCAGTGCCCTGCCCTCTTCTGGGGTAGCTCCCTTGGGTGCTTGATTAGGAGACCAGGAAGACAGAGGTTTGGGTTTCAAAGCAGCCGGATCGCTGAGTGTAAATCTAAAGACTTGGCCTCTAAGTCAGGTTATAGCACCCAGATTAATTAGCGAGGGTCTGCTCTGGTACCTTGCAAAATGCACACTCTGATATTCCTGCTAAAGAAATTCCAGGCCGGGCACAGTGGCTCATGCCTGTAATCCCAGCACTTTGAGGGGCCAAGGTGGGTGAATCACCTGAGGTCAGGAGTTCAAGACCAGCCTGGTCAATATAGTGAAACCCTGTCTCTACCAAAAATACAAAAGTTAGCTGGGCACGGTGGTGTACCTCTAACCCCAGCTACTCAGGAGGCTGAGGCAGGAGAATCACTTGAACCCAGGAGGCAGGGGTTGCAGTGAGCCGAGATCACGCCACTGCACTCCAGCCTGGGTGACAGAGTGAGACTCCAGATAACAATGCTTCAAGCAGCGTAAAACATACAGCTTTACTGTTAGCTGGATGAGGGCCAGTAATCAGACTCACAGCTCCTCCCCCCCAGGAAAGGACCAGAGGCTGGCCTGCGGTTGGGAGAGGAGCTGCAGGTATCTCCTTCTCTATTTTGCTCCCCATTTCAACGACTCAGGGCTCCTTCTACTCCTTACAGAATAATACCCAAACCTCACAGCCTTCAGTCTGGTTATGTTTGCCAAATAATAAACCACTCCAAAGTTGGTGGTTCATGGAATTAAAGGGCATGGCGAGGGTAGCTTATCTCTGCTTCATGATGTCTGCAGCTCAGGTCTGAAATAATCCGAAACAATCTGAAGTTTTCAGATCTGAAATCTAAAATAATAATCACTCACTCACACATCTAGGATCTGATGCTGCTTATTGGCTGGAACCTCAGCCAGACCTATCAGCTGGGGCACTTATACATGGCCTTTCCACGTGGCTGCTTGGGCTTCCTTACAGCATGGTGGCTGGTTTCTAAGACCAACCATCCAAGGAGTGCAGAGAGAGCCCTGGAGAGTTGAAATAGGGAGTCAAATAGAGACGGGGGTACCTGCAGCTCCTCTCCCAACCCCAGGCCAACCTCTGGCCCCTCTCCTGGGGAGACGGAGCTGTGGATCTGATTACTACCCCTGACCCAGCTAACAATAAAGTTTTGTGTTAATTCCTCTTCTGACATCGATTCTGGGTGCACAGCTCCTCTGGGACACCTGTGGACAGGAGAGGTAATGGGTGGGGCATGATCCAGACATTTGTTGTTGTAATTCCATCCAACAGAAGAATTCTTCACCCCTTATCAAGAAATACTGTCAGGGTGTGTTTCACAGGATAAAGGATGGCTTTACTGATTTAACGGGGGAGGGGACAATCCAAAAGGGGAGGACATGATTTAAAAGGCTATTGCTATATCAAACTGAGAGAGGAAGAGCTTGCAAACCTGAGCAGTGTTAGGTCCAAAAAATATTGAGGAAGTAGCATTGGCAGAGCTTGGGTATCAACTGGATGTGGAGGGAGGAGGACACTGCCATTTCTGGCTTGGGTAAGTGGATGGTAAGGCCATGAACTGAAACTAAAGTTTAGGGAGGCGGATGGTGATGGGAGTTTGTTTAGGGATAGTTTCAGTTTGATGTGTTTCTGGGCAGCCAGCCAGCCAGGAATGTCGTGTGTGTGTGTGTGTGTGTGTGTGTGTGTGTCTATTTGGGTGGGTGAGATTCTCCATCTGGGGAGGGAAGGAGTCAGATATCGCTATGGTAGTCAGAAGCACACAGGTCACTGTTTAACAGAATACATCAAATGCGTGAAGAAAGGTAAGGGCCAATTTCTAGGGTGGTTCAGCTTCTCCAGGGGCTGAGAGTACAGTTAGGAAAGTCAGGAGTCGGGAGGGGAACGAACAAACAAACTGCACTTGATTGACTGGGGCAGACTGATTGCAGAAATGACCCCAACTCTCACCCTCCCTATAGCCACACTCCTTTGCAAAGTGACTTTGCAGCTTCTCCCTTTAGGAGGCAGAGTCTATTTCTTGCTTTGGGCCCAGCTATGTGACTTGTTTTGGCCAATGGGATATGGGAGAGTGATGGTAGGCCAGTTCTGAGCCTTGGGCACCTGCCTGTGCCATGGGAACCAGCTCCCATGGAGAAGAGACCCCATGGAACTGAGTCATCACAGCTGAGGCCAGGTTGAACCAACCAGCCCCGAGCTGACTCACCAGCTGCCCCGTAGAGGCACGGAGGTCAGCTGAACCCAGCCCCATCAGCAGAACTGCCCAGCCAACCAACAGACTCGTGACTAAGAGTAAGTGGGCATTGCTACAAGCCATTATGTGTTGGGATGTTTTGTTACACAGCATGTGTAACTGATACACTTGGGAAATAAGTCGGGGAGGTCTGTTCCACGTAGCTCGTGGACTTGGAAATTTTTTTGTTTGTTTGTTTTGGCCTGATCTTGGCTCACTGCAAGCTCTGCCTCCTGGATTCACACCATTCTCCTGCCTCAGCCTCCTGAGTAGCTGGGACTGCAGATGCCCACCACCAAGCCCGGCTAACTTTTTTTTGTATTTTCAGTAGAGGCAGAGTTTCACCATGTTAGCCAGGATGGTTATGATCTCCTGACCTCGTGATCCACCCTCTTCAGCCTCCCAAACTGCTGGGATTACAGGCGTGAGCCACTGCAGCCGGCTGTGGACTTGGAAATGTTATACACAAAATGAAGAAGACAGATAGGTACAAAATAAGTCACCATTCTGTCCTCACTCCCTCTATGTACACTCTCAGAACTTTGATGATATTGTCTATTTCTTTGTAGCAGTCTCCCTCCCTGGGTCCCAGACTGAAAGGAAAACATCATAGAAATAGCTAGTAGGGTTTCTCAGCCTGGACACTGCTGAAATTTGGGCTGGATCACCCTTTGCTATGGGGCTGACCCTCAGCAGCATCACTGGCCTCTACCCATCAGATGCCAGGAGAGCTCCCTCACCCAGCTGTGGCACCCAAACGTGTCTCCAGCCACTGACAAATGTCTCCTGAGGAGTGAAGAAAAAACACCCCCAACTGAAAATAGCTGGGCTAAAGGATTTTAGAAAAACCATCAGGCCAGCCCTCACACAACACACAGGCAAACCAAGACTCCAAGACAATATATGGCTGATATGGCTGCTATAAGAGCTATCACTCACTCACTTGTTTATTCCTTCATTCCCAAACAATCACTCAGGCCCACCAGGTGCTGGAAATTCCAGGCCCTGTCCCCAGGAACTCATAATCTAGTGGGACACAAGCAAACAAACAAGTGTAAGCCCTGGGAAGTCAGAGAACACATGTAATGCAGATAAGCAGGAGGCATTCAGGGGTGACTTCCTAGAGGAGGCAGCTTTTTAGCTGAATTTAATTGCCGAGTCACACATCTCTAGGATAAAAAAGGGGCTGTTTGGGGACTATGGGAAGATAGAATACATAACAGGTTCTACAGGTAATTGGAAATAACCAGTGTGTAGGGGGCGAGGCTGCAGACCAGAACACGCATCTTACGAGAAGCAGGACTCATTTTCCAGGAGTTGTGGCCATCCAGCCACTCCCTGATCACACACGTTCACACATCACTTCCCACAAATCTGCCATGAGACAGAAAGCAGACACGGGCTCTAAGTCTCTGCCACAGAGCTGGAGCCAGGCCCCAGGGAGGCTCTAGCTGGCCAGCACGGTTCACACAGAGGACTGAGGGGAAACAAGGCTCCACTGTGGGCCCCGACACATAGGAAGGCCCGGCCCAGCCGCTCCTAAGGGCTGGCACACGGCTGCATCTGAAAAGACGTGAAAAGCAACATTGTGGACTGGCTGGGCAGGAGGGGGCTCTGGGCGCCTCACATTCCTGCCTTTGGGTTCCCTTGATCCAAAAGAACCATCGTGCTAAAAGAGAGAATTTGAAATCCTTCCACCCAGCCCTCTATCTTGAGGCAGGTAAACGGAAATACCAACCATTCGGCAAATATTGACCAAGGGCTGCGTACGCAAGGCCATGCATGAGGTGTGGTGGTGAATAGGGTCTCAGAGTTTAGTGGGAAGCAGGCTGATAGTGCCAGGCATTCAATAGACACTTCCAGAAAAACACCGAATGTTCATCTACTATGTGCCGGGCACTGTTTTAGGGATAGGACATTGACAGAGGCCTTTCCTGGTATCATGACACTTATATTCCAGCCACGGGGACAGGCAGTAAAGCAGTAAATAAATAAACAAGAACACTATTAGATAAGTGCCCCTGGGAAGATAATAAATTGGGATAATGAAATAGAAAGGACTTGAATGGAAGAACAGCTTTTGGGGAGATGGCCGCAGACAGCCTCTCTGATCAGGCGACAGGTGGTCTGAGGCCGGCCTCGGCTTATTGAGTATGGACCAGGTAGGTGCCAGGCACTGGCATCAGTGAATGAAATTGACAAAGATCCCCATTCTCATGGAACCAACAGGGTACCAGGAGTGAAATGAGCTGAGCAATAAACAATCCTCTAATAAACACATTCTCTTAAGTGTTAGAAGGCGACAAAATGCAATGGGAACAAGAAACGGTGGGGCAGGGAGAAAGCAACTGGAGTGCTGAGGCTGAGGCTGTGGAAGACGCAGAGCAGGGGCTGCTTAGAGGAAGGCCCCACACCCCGCCCGTGACATCTGAGTAAAGATGCAAAAGCCAAAGTGACACCAGTACCTGGGGAAGGGTGTCTCAGGCCAGCAATATAAAGAAGATAATTTGTTATATATTTGTTACATATGCTATTGCAAAATACAGTAATTATAATTGAATACAATGTTTTATAGTAAAAATCTACTATTGAGAAGAACGGAATTGTTTTTGGGAGCTCAGGAATATTTTGCTGAATGGGAGTTTAAAGCTAGTACCTCGTATCATCAAATGTTCATACAAAATCCATTCTTAGCTCATGGGCTATTGCATATATAACAAATTGTCTTTGGCAGTAAGCTGAATCGGGGATGCTTGTTACGTAGCAGTAGATAACAGGAAAGCCTGACCAAGCTGCGTGCCTGGCCCAGGAACTCCCCTACACCCAGCTCCTTCCACACACGCACAATCACCTCATATTTTCAGGTCATATAGCCTTGACTTCTTTTGTTTTGAGGACTGTCCCTTCCGGTCTCCTGCAGCAACTCTTTCCTGAGCCCACATACTGGACCTTCTCAATATCCAGACCTGGCCCAGCTCTGAAATCTTAGACTCTGGTGTCCCAGATGACCACAGCTTCTGCCTCTCTGTTCCCCGCATTGCTTCAGTTTCTTCCTTTTCTAACTCTTGCTCTGTCTGCTTCAGAGGCCCTCACAGCCCCAGCAACCCATCTGCTGTTGGCTGTACTTTGTAAACCTCTCATGTCTGCACTTTCCTTTTTCATTTCCACCATCCCTCCCTCGGAACGAGATTTCCTCATGTCTCCCCAGGGTGACTGCAATAGCATCCCTCTTGGTCTCCATCTCTTGCAGTCCAGCTTTCTAACAGCCGTGACTGTGACCTTCCTAAGGCATACATCATACACATACACACATGTGGATCATACACATATACACAGCAAAAATGTACAAACACCAGCTGCATCTCGAAGTTCCTTCCTAAGGGGTCCTTCCTGGGAACACTTCTTTGATATCACCAAGAGGCATTAGAATCTCCTTAGCAGAGTTGCCATCACATCCTGATGATATTGATTTCTCCTTGCTGTTTACTTGTGAGTCCCCCCATCACCCAGACTATGAACATCCAAGCATAAAATGATTGCCTCATCCACTGGCAGCCTAGTGCGGCACCCGGCACAGGGTAAAGACTTATCTAAAGGACAGTCGGCAGACGACAGCCCGTCAGCCACATCCAGCCTGTGCTACTGCCTGCTTTGCATGGCCCGTGAGCTAAGGATGGATTTCACATGAGCGTCAGATGACACTAACTTTAAACTCCCGTTCAGCAAAATGTTATTCCTCAGCTCCCCAAAGGAATTCCATTCTTCTCAATAGGAGACTTTGACTGTAAAACGTCGTATTCAATTAGAACGACAATATTTTGAATTTTGTCAATAAACATTTGGTGGCAATTTGTTCTACCTCATGTTACATGGGTCTATATTTTATGCCTGATTTTGTCTCCTGGCTGTCCGGGTCTAAAATATTACTCAACCCTTTACAAAACAAGTTTGCTGATGGTATTGTGAGATCTACAATCTGAAGTGCTGCCTTGACATCTCAGAGCCTCGCAGGACCTCGAAGGTCTGACCATGGATTCCCCTGCCCTCATCAGAAATGCTCCCCCCATCTAGCAGGAAAGGCCCCCACACACCCACTGAGTCATCAGCCTAGCAGGTGTCACCTCCCTGCCAGCACGTGACATTATTCAAACAAGTGCATCACATCCTCCCACAGAACCAAGTGTCACCCCATCCTCTTGTTACTACCAAGCCTGCCTCCCATGGCCCCCGTGGGCTCCCTGTGCTCTCCAGTGCAACCGCGAGTGGCATGAGGTGTGCACCTTCCCCAGGCTATGAGTACATGCGATCAACA
Organism: Theropithecus gelada; assembly: GCF_003255815.1. NCBI lineage: Eukaryota > Metazoa > Chordata > Mammalia > Primates > Cercopithecidae > Theropithecus > Theropithecus gelada. Next base: position 83,425,435 of record NC_037679.1, on the reverse strand, counting down.
AACTGCTGCCAGCCTCATCTGTCCAGTGTTGGGCGCTGCAGCTGTCTCACGCTATTTAGGGTAGGGCCTTCATCAGTGTGGTGAATAAGAGGTGATCAGAACACTGACCCCTGGTCTAACTGAATGAATGAGTGAATCTGCCTGATTCTAGAACCTGTTCAATCTCCCTTGGCGGTCTTTCCTCCCTGCCCCACCCCCAGTCCAGCCTACAGCCTCCTCATCCCCATCCTCCCCCAGACTGGTCCCCTGAGCACACGGCCTCACCTATGCGTTCCTCCTGCCTGGCAGAATCAACCACCGCATCCTGCCAGCTCACTCTTAACATCTTCCTGAAAGCTTGGCTCGGCCCCTCCTTGGCCAGGCCCCTTGATCCAAGAAAAAGAAGTGACTTGTTGAATGTTTGGAGGCTGGAAGACTTCGATGGCAGGTCTGTCTGCACGCTGCATCAACAGCCGTCATGCTCTTAGGAAAAGCCCTGTATGAGAAGGTGGGCTGGGAGATGCTATTGAAGTCAAGGCTGCCAGCTTCCTTCTTTTGAGAAGTCTGATGGGTTTACATGACACCTGAGAAAATAAAGTAGGTGCTGTGCCGGTGGTGTGTTGATAAAGTAACCCAGAGGCAAAAAAATCCATGAGTATGCTTGAATCATGGGGACAGAACATTGGACCCTTTGTGAGTCTTTACAGCCCAGCAGCCAACTCAAAAGCAACAAACAGAAACCTCTCTCCACCTTCACTCCGCCTGAGAAAACCCAGTCAACCGCCGTGTTTATTCTGGAGCCCAGGCTGAAGGGACTGTTGTCTGAGACTCTGGGAATGTGGGCGCCAATCAACCATCTCCCAGTCTCCCTGAAAGAGAGAGGGCTACTCCACAGCCAGGAGCAAGCACAAAGTGTTGTGCATTTGTGTTGATAGGGCCACGGGAGGAGAAAATGATGCGCAGATATCTGAATCACAGGGACAGAGCCTGGGCATGCAGGGGCGTGGGAGTGGGTGAAAGCAGGTGCAAGAGGGATGGCGAGAGACGTCTCTGTTCTTGCCCTCCAATGCATCTTAGGTGCCAGGCTGTTGTCCATGAGAGGGGATGACCAGATGGCCCTAGTTTGGGGGTTCCGTGGGGAGAGGCCAGGCAGGTACTGGCCGTAGGCAGCCTAGGCATGGTAGGCAAGGGGCTAGCACAGAAAGGAGTGAGTGGGGGGAGCATGGGCTTGATCCCGTGTGGAGAGAGGAGTCAAAGGCTGGGCAGCAGACTCTTCCATGGCCACAGAGTAGGCAGGCCCCTTGGCAGTGTGGCTTAGTTGCTGCTCCCTCCCAGAGGCGAGTCTATTCTCTACTTCCTGGAATCTGGGCTGGCCATGTGACTTGCTTTGACCAATAGGGTGCAGGGGAAGTGACATCATCTTAGGGCCCAGGCCTTAAGAGTCTGAAGCTTCCCATCTTCTTGGAATTGTACCCTGAAGCCTCCATGACTTTTGTCAGGAAATCAGTCCAGCCGACTGGAGGGCGGGAGACCACACTGGGGAGACCCAAGGCCAGCACCAGCCATCCATCAGGCCCTCCAGTGGGGCCATCTCAGATCTTCCAGCCCAGGGATTGTTGGCTGAAGACAGACACTTGAGTGAACCCAAGCGAAACCAGCACAGGAACCTCTGAGCCAAACCACAAAAGCACGAGCGATTCATTCTTTGAAACCACCGGTTGTAGGGCGCAGCCTGTTACCCAGGTCTAGGTAACTGACACCAGCAGACAGAGCATCAGAGAGTGATACACATTTAACCCAATATATCCAAGATAGCGTCTGTTTCAGTAGACAATCCATTTCGAAAAGGTGGATGGGATATTTGCTCTTTTTTTGTACTAAGTCTGCCAAATCCAGTATGTATTTTATACTTCAGCTCATCTCAATTCCAACAGGACACGTTTCAAGTGCTCAGCTGTCACTTGTGAATAGCAGCTGCCATCTGGGAAAGACAGTTCTAGGTTGATGCGATCTGGAGGACGACTTGAAAGGACAGATTAGAGACAGGGTGAGGAGGTGGTGAGTTCCAGGAGAGGCTCAGACAGATGATAAGGCCTGAGCTGTGTTCTCTGGAATGGAAAGAAGGTGATGAGTTCCAAGGACATTCTGGAGATGGAAGTCAGTGGTTACAATGAGTTGAATGATGGCCTCCCAAAAATACGTCCACCCAGAAGCTGTGACTGTGATCTTATTCAGGAAAAAGGTCTCTGCTGATGTGATTAAGTTAAGGATCTCGAGCTGTGACTATCCTGAATGATCCAGGTGGCCCCTAATCCCAGTCACAACTGTCCTTATGAAGAGAGGCGAGGGGCCAGGCACCGTGGCTCACACCTGGCACCTCCAGCACTTTGGGAGGCCAACGCAGGAAGTTCTCTTGAGCCCAGGAGTTCGAGACCAGCCTGGGCAATATAGTGAGACCCCATCTCTACTAAAAAAAAAAAAATTAGCTAGGTGTGGTGGCACGCACCTGTAGTCCCAGCTACTTGGAAGGCCGAGGTGGGAGGATCCCTTGAGCCCGGGAAGTTAAGGCTGCAGTGAGCCGTGGTTACTCCACTGTGCTTCAGTTTGGGTGACAGAGTGAGACCTCATCACAAAAGAAAAAAAAAAAAAGAAAAGGAGGAGACACAGAGACACAGAGGAGGAGGCTGTGGGAGGACTGAGGCAGAGACCAGAGCGACACAGCCATAGCCAAGGAAGCTGGAACCTTTAGAAGCTGGAAGGAGCAAAGAGAGCCCCTGGAGGGAGCGTAGCCCTACAGACACTGTGCTTGTGGACCTCCAGCCTCCAGAGCCATGAGAGGATCCATGTCTGCCACTGTGAACCCCCATCCTATGGTAATTTGCTACAGCAGCTCCCAGGAAAACGGATGCACCACTGCCCTGATATGGGAGATCAGCAGACCCCAGACTTCAGGACACACAAGTGGGCAGATGGTGACACCATCAGCTGAAATGGGAGCTGTGAGGGCAGAGGAACTGCGTGCAGAGGCTGCAGAAATCCAAGCAGCTCACACTTAGCAAGCACAGAGTATGCAGATGCTATTCTAAATGCTTTATTTTATTAGCTCCATTCATTTCCTCCATGGCCTCATTATGAGTAGGAGATACTCATCTCCATGATACAGAAGAGGAAACTGAGGCACAGAGAGGTACCTGCACAAGACCACACACCTGGTAGATGGAGGAACCTGGATTTGAGCCCCGGCTGTCTAAGCATTGCAACACCTCTCCCCGGGGTGTGCAGCCTCCAGTGCAACGGCCAGGCTTGGGGAGAGACGGGCAGAAAGCAGGCACGAGGGGCCCTGGAGAAGGAGAAGGGACTGGCCCAAGACAAGCAGCCCCTGGGGCTCCTTTGGGCTGTCCATGGTGAAGGACAATTTTATCAACGTGCACATTAAACTCTTTGAGGTGGATTAACAGTTCACCAATTTCCCTGTGTCCACCTGCTCTGAAGTCACCGCTGAATGCCAAGAAGCACCCAGGGCAGGGGAGCCTGCGGGATTCCTGGCAGAAGTCAAGCCAGCAGGACTCATGCTGCGAGCAAGCCTGCATTTTCCATTTCCAAACGCAGCCTGCTCCCCAGCTCTGCTCCCTCCAGGAAATCCTGTTTGTGCTATTTTGGGAAAAATGGATGGCTTTTTTTTTTTTTTTCCCTGGCCTTCCAGGAGCCTGACAGATGGTCCCAGATTTGTGAGCTGTGTTTCCAGGGTGGCACCCAAGGGACTCTCCCAGTGATTCTTTCTATAGTGTCAGGCACTGCAAGCGAATTTGTTCCTTCAATAAATATTTATTGAGAGCCTGTGGTATGCGAAGAACTGTGCTAGGTGCTGGGAGATGACTCGGAATAGGTTTATCGAACGTGTCTCATGCCCTGGGGCACGTGGGGGCCTGCAAGATCGTAAGGCAGGGCCAGGGCCATCCCCAGGGGGCTTTGGAGCCCCCGATTGAAACACTTTATGAGCAGCAACTTCCAAGTTACCCCATAATACACGGACACCCCCCAGAATGTTTTCAGACAAGCTAGATCAGGTTAAAAGAAGTAACCGTGGCAGCATTAAAATGGAGAAAAAACACAAAGGAACACAAGAAGGAGGAGAAAGCCATTTGTCTTCGGGAGAGGAAAGTGATTTATAAAGAGAAACTGCCGGCCTTTCTCAAACCTGCAGGAAACCCAGCTCCTTCCCTTCTCCTGGGAGGAAAAGGAGGAGGAAACTAAACTGGGCAGGCACAAGCCTGGAGTCGGGGCCTGCTCTGCAGAGCCCGCGCTGTTTCTATTCTCAAGGAGATCGTATTCTAAGCAAGGCGCTCAGAAGGTCCGGGGAAACCTGGCAAAAATATTCCATGGCCATTCAGCCAGATTCCGCCATGGTGGCCAAGAGCCATTTGCAATGTGTCTGCCACCATTATTACGGCTGTGATGAACACACAGCAGCGAGAGGGCTCATTTTGGATCTCACAGGTGAACCCCAGCCTCACCTGTCCAGGTGAATTCCAGGAATTAATGCCCTCCCTGGGCTTGTTTTCCCATCTGTAAGTGGGAGTAATCAAGGCACTCCCTTCAGAGGGTTCAGTGGGTTGAATGTGACAATGTGCATGTCCCTGGCACACACCACGTTCCCTGCCAGCGTCACACTCGATACAAGCTCAGACCGTAGAAGGGCAGCCTCTTCCTTCCAGTGAATTCCATCTCAGTTGGATTAGACTCCCTAGATAGAGATAAAACAACTGAAGCAGGACGATCTTGGAGTCCAAGAGAAATGGTCCCTAGGAACATGGAGCAGGCCCCTGTCTTTGTTCAATGTCCAGGCCAACAGGCGTCCTAGCTCAAGTTACCCCGGTATTTTATTTTGGATATGCTCAGGCAGACAAGATCAGGAAGCAAGGCCAGGCCTGCCATCCACTCTCCCCCTCCACCCACCCCCACCTACCCAATCTGGTTCTCAAGGCCAACTCTCCCCATACCAGCCTCAGTGCCAGGCCCGCGCCCAGGAAAGCAGGAGGTTTTCTGTGCCCAAGTTTCTCTTTAAGAAAACTCAGGCCAGGGTGCAGTGACCTCACGTCTGTAATCCCAGCACTTTGGGAGGCTGAGGCAGGCAGAATGCTTGAGCTCAGGAGTTTGAGACCAGCCTGGTCAACATGGCAAGACCCTCTCTCTACAAAAAATACGAAAATTAGCCAGGCGTGGTGATGAGCACCTGTAGTCCCAGCTTCTCAGAGGCTGTGTTGGGAGGATCACTTGAGCCGGGGAAGTTGAGGTTGCAGTGAGCTGAGATGGTGCCACTGGACTCCAGCCTGGGTGACAGAGTGAGACCCAGTCTCAAAAAACGAACAAAAAGAATCCCAAAGGATTTTTTTTAATGTCAGACATTAGATTTATTTTCAAAGTATTTTTCCCAAAAGTACTTTTTAAAGAAAACATTTTATTATGTAAATGTTAGTAGTACACGTACAATTACATGCACCACCCAGAGTCAACAATGGTTAACACTTTGCTGTTTATTCTCTCTCCATCCCTCCCTCCCTCTCTGTCTCTCTCTTCCTCTCTTCCTCCATCCCTCCCTCCGTCTCTGTCTCTCTCTTCCTCTCTGGCCTCCCTAATATCATCTAATACCCAGTCCACATTCAGAGTTCTCCAATCACCCACATATTCTCTTCCCAAAGAATTTCTAAGCTATGTCAACCCAAGCAGATGCGGGAAGAAGCTTTGTCAGCTACTGAGGCCAACTCTGGATCTGATTTTAGCCTGAGCGGCAAAGAACTGTCCAGAAGGGTGGACCTCGCGGAGGAACTCCGGACCACAGCAGGCTGCGGTGTCCTGGAGTCTGGGGAGGGGAAGCGCCGGGGAGAACTATTTCATTTTTCCTTATAACTTCAGTTTCTGGAAAACCCATATCTCGCACAGGCCTTGGCCCAACCCACTGCCTACGAAACCAGACCCCTGAGTTTCTGTTTTATATTAGGAAGATAGCGTCCACACGAAATGGTACTTTTCTTGCTCTGCCTGTAAGAATCCAAACAAAATTCTTTAGTTATCAACTTTCTTTTCTGTGGCTGAACTCCCTTAATCTGCCACACCCCCTCTCCTCCATGGCTCCAGATGACTGCGCACACATGCTCACGTGTGTACACGCGCACTCACTGAATGCACGCGTCCTTTTGTGCAAGGACAGATGGAAGCTCAGGCTCCCAGACGGTGTCGCCCCCTCCTTCTCCCTCCTCCCCAACTCTCCCTGCACCATGTTCACCCTCCCCAGTTTTCGATAAGCCCCCTGGCTTGCTCCCACCTCTAGGAAGGTTGCAGGCAGCCAACCTCTGCTTGTAAACAGGCGGAACTGGCTGCACAGCCTGGCAGAGGAGAGCCCGTGCCTGAGAAAGAGGAACCTGGTGGTTTCATGGCTGCGGCAGGCCCTCCTCAGCCTCCTGCTCCCGCCCAGGGCCCCCTGCACGCTCCGGCCCACTGAAAACAAGGAGGGAATGTTAAGCCCTTCAGTGCAGCACACGTCCTATAAAAGGAGAATTTGAATGGCCAATCCTGATGTGTGATGAAGCAGACTGGGGTCCAGGGAGGGATGGGGGAGAACGGTTCCAGACCTGGGGCAGGGGCAGGGAGGATGAAGGGAAAGAAATTGAGTCTATGTTTTTAAAGGGAATTTGATTCGAAACAGTAGGGTCCCATTTTAAGTCTCAATCTTTTTTTTTTCTTTTTTTGAGATGGAGTTTCACTCTTGTTGCCCAGGCTGGAGTACAATGGCTCGATCTCGGCTCACCGCGACCTCCGCCTCCCATGTTCACGCGATTCTCCTGCCTCAGCCTCCAAGTAGCTCCCACACCTGGCTAATTTTTGTATTTTTCTAGTAGAGACGGGATTTCTTCATGGTGGTCAGGCTGGTCTTGAACTCCTGACCTCAGGTGATCCACCTGCCTCGGCCTCCCAAAGTGTTGGGATTACAGGCGTGAGCACTGCGCCCAGCCTCAATCTTTTTAGAAATTGTCCTTTTTGCGATCTTTGTATAAAGCGGCCTGCAATCAACATGACAAAGAATAACTCAGGTGTGGTGTTCAACCAGTGCCAGTGCCTTCGCTTGGTGTGGCTCTGAATAGCTCAAGATGGGCTGTAGGTATGTTACTGAACTGTTTCCCTCTTATGGAGTGGGTAACACACACAGCCCCGTGGAAAGAAGCACAGCATGCAGCCAGGGAATATTCCAGTGCATTCCAGAAGCCACGGCACACACTCTTGACAGGTTTGCCCAAAGGCCGCGGATATCTCTAGGCACCTGTGGTTGGCAAAACTCCACTGCACCTAATATGCATGATGCTGCGAATTCAGAAGCGAAAAATGCTGCAGAACAGGCTTGCAGAGCACCTACTCAAATCCAGTTTGGGGCCAGAAAAGAGATAAAGCAGTCCTCGCTATTCGCAGGAGTTATGTTTTATGAGGTCCCTGAGAACACTGAATTCACAAATGCTGAACCCTTGCTCTCAGGGAAAATACAGGGTTTGGTTCCTGCAGGCCTCTAGGCACCATATTTTCATCCACTGATCAATGCATAACCTTGTTTTATGTGTGTGTTGTTTGAAGACACCTTGTTTAACGTCCAATGTTGATTCATCCACATGCATCCCATAGCCAAAGCCTCTGTAACTCAGGCTGAACGAAATGTCCATAACACCCGCATCTTCTCTATCAGGCACCCCACAGCTCAGGAACACCAGACCCGCCCTTCACCGCTCCACAAGGATGCCATCGCAAACAGCAAAACCAACAACAAGCACACAAGTGCAAAAAGCATGACACCAAACAGACTGTGAAAAGGACACTTGTTAGGGGTGCGTGAGCCGACGCCGGGAGCCAGAGCGCTGCCCTGTGCAACCTCAGCTGAGAGCATGTGTGTCGTTCACTGCTTGGCATGCGTCAAATGACGGCCAAGGTGTCGTGAGTACTGGATTTGGAGTTATGGATGCATTTCGGTGAGCAGGCAAATTCGCAAATAGAGAAACCACAAATAGTGAGGACCAGCTGTACTGGAAATAGCTGCAGAATAGGTGTCAGGGCTTCCCCACAAGTGGAATTCCACCACTGCCCACATCTAGCTTCATGGGGTATGAGTCAGGGTCACCAGAAAGGAGAGGGACTGAGGGTCCTTCAACGGACAGGGCTGGGGCCCCTCTGCAAAATTCTGCTCAGCCCATAGGAGTCAGGGGCCTGAAAAGAAACACTTTCTTTTTTTTTTTTTTTTTTTTTGAGACTGTCTCTCTCTGTCACCCAGGCTGGAGTGCAATGGCACAATCTTGGCTCACTGCAACCTCTGCCTCCCGGGTTCAAGCAATTCTCCTGCCTCAGCCTCTTGAGTAGCTGGGACTACAGGCGCCCGCCACCACACTCAACTAATGTTTTGTATTTTTAGTAGAGACGGGGTTTCACTGTGTTTGCCAGGATGGTCTCCACCTCCTGACCTCGTGATCCGCCCCCTCGGCCTCCCAAAGTGCTGGGATTACAGGCGTGAGCCACCGCGCCCGGCCCAAGAAACACTTCCTACAGGTTACTCAGCCACTTTCTGGGCTATTTGATGAAAACTAAGCCATGGCTGTGAGCATGAATTCAAGCAGCAGCCAGGCCCAAGCTTGCTTGGCGAGTCTCTCCACCCATCGAGCCTCCGTTTCCTCATCTTGAAAATGGGTGTAGCATTGCAGAGTGGCTGTTAGCACAAGCACGGGGCTTGCTAAGTGACAGTTCCGCTATGATTGTTACTATTATTCCTACTGGGCGGCTGTTATTATTGTTATTGTTTATTATGATGATCACCATTATTTGCTACCCAGCCTGGCATCTGACTACTAACTCATCTTTGGTGGCCAGAGTAGGTCCAGGTTTTGGGGCATCTGAAGCTTATGCAATTTCAGGGGACTTCTTCAAAAGAAAAAAAAAAAAAGTACAAAATTACAAGTGCAAAATTAGATCCAGGGCCTTGGAGGTGGCTATTCAGGTGAGGACGCTGAAGCTTCACTTCCTGACCTTTGAAGTAAACCACCTCTGTTTAGAGTTTGTTCTGATAAACTCAGTCATCAGGCATATGTTTCTCCTCAAATAATCAACTAAAATAATTGAATGTGTGTTTTCTGTTCTCTACTCTGTGCAAAGCACAGCAGCGATACGACAGTCTCTGCCCTCATGGAAGGGAAGTGGCCTCTTCTTCATGGTTAGGGGTCGCCTAGGGAGATACAGGAAATAAATATGCAAACCAACAAATAATGTAAAAGACTGCAGGGAGAGAATGAGCTGGAAGAGGTCTGCCAGTGGTAGAGAACTCGGGGAAGTTTCAAAGCTGAGATTTTAAGGATAAGAAAGAGCAAGCCCCGTAGCGCCCTGGGGGCAGATCTTCCAGACAAAGAGAACAGGAAGTGAAGGGACAAGCATGGAGTATTCAAGGAACAGCAAGGCCAATGGGTCCAGAGGGAGTGATGCTAGATTAACTTGAAGAGGTAGGCAGGGGGAGATCAGGGAGGGTCCTGAGGACCTGAGAATGGAGTTTGGATTTGATACTAAGAGCAAAAGAAAGCCAGGGGAAGGGCCGGGAGGGGGATGTGTTAAACAGAGGCTGATGTGATTTATGTTTCTGAAAGATCATTCCGGCTACTGTGTGTAGAATGAATTATAGGGGAGAGGATGCAAAGAGGAAATGCAGCGAGAAGGCCCCTGAGTGCCGTCTCTTGGGGTCAGCCACTTGTGGGGTCTGATTGGGCAAAGTGAGGACTCAGAAGTAGAGCGATTCTAAGGGGCACCCCCTCCCCACGCTGCCACCCTCTTCCAGCAGCTCAGGGCCCATGAGGGTAAGCAGCTGAAACCACTTTGTACTGCTAGAACCAAAATAAAGAAGGAACAAAAGCAACTTGGCCAACTGGGACCCAGAGGGGCTTACACAGCTGGGCCTGCAGAAAGCAAAGACGCAGCAACCGCAGAGAGCCGGCCTCCGTGCTCCCTCCCCAGGGCGAGGGCTTCCCGAGCGAGGGTCCTTTAGGACCCAGCCTGTCGACGGGTTTTTGGCAATTGGCAGGGCACGGTCCAAAGGACTCTAGTCTCACGAATCCAGAGTTAGGAAGCGGGGAAGAGTTTGCTGCAATGTGTTTTTGCTTTTGTTTACCCAGGTGGCCTTGCAAGGGGCCCAGGGTTGTGGAATTAATTATAGCCAATTACCTTCCATGTACTAGTTGGGGTTCAGCTTGCTGAAAGCCTCGAGAGGTGGGAGAAATTCACAGATGAGCGGCCCAAAAAGGCCTCCTTCCATCCTTCTCACCACCCAGCCTCCTATGAGTTTGCCTTTTGCCCCAACATTCTCCTTTAAATAAATATGGCCTCCTTATGTCACCATTTAAAAATTCTGCAAGTAGGATTATTGCAGTTAATGTAAAATACATTTCAGAGCCACTTAAGTTTAAATGTTGCCTGTATCCACCTCCCCATAACTGTGCTTATAAACAAATGATAGAAGATGCCCCTAAAAGATGATCCATATCTCAAAAAATATATAAAATATGTATCACAACCACCAAATAGCAAAGCAATCATAGTAGAAAGCACTCTCATCTGCAAATAATAAGCCCATCTTCTTTTCAATCACTGTATCCTCTTTCTAACATCCATGTCTTTTTTTTTTTTTTTTTGAGATGGAGTCTAGCTCTGTCACCCAGGCTGGAGTGCAGTGGCGCAATCTTGGTTCACTGCGACCTCCGCCTCCCGGGTTCAAGCAATTCTCCTGCCTCAGCCTCCCGAGGAGCTGGGACTATAGGCGCCCGCCACTTTTTTTTTTTTTTTTTTGAGACTGAGTCTCACTCTGTCGCTCAGGTGGAGTGCAGTGGCCGGATCTCAGCTCACTGCAAGCTCCGCCTCCCGGGTTTACGCCATTCTCCTGCCTCAGCCTCCCGAGTAGCTGGGACTACAGGCACCCGCCACCTCGCCCAGCTAGTTTTTTGTATTTTTTGGTAGAGACGGGGTTTCACCGTGTTAGCCAGGATGGTCTCGATCTCCTGACCTCACGATCCGCCCATCTCGGCCTCCCAAAGTGTTGGGATTACAGGCTTGAGCCACCGTGCCCGGCCGAGATGGGGTTTCAATGTGTTGGCCAGGCTGGTCTCGAACTCCTGACCTTATGATCCGCCCACCTTGGCCTCCCAAAGTGCTAGGATTACAAGCGTGAGCCACCGCGCCCGGCCTCTAATATCCATGTCTTATTGCATTGGCTTATGTGGCTTAACCAGAACAACATTCAGTCATGCAGTGATAACAGGCACTCTTGTCTTGTTCCTAATTTTTAATGGGGATGTCTCCATGACTTCATCATTTAATATGGTGCTGACGGCTACTCTTACAATACATTGTTATATCAATTAAAAATATTAGGCCAGGTGCAGTGGTGCACGCCTGTAATCCCAGCACTTTGAGAGGCCAAGACAGGCAGATCACTTGAGGTCAGGAGTTCGAGGCCAGCCTGGCCAACATAGTGAAACCCAGTCTCTACTAAAAATACAAAAATTAGCCAGGCGTGGTGGTGCACGCCTGTAGTCCCAGCTATTCAGGAGGCTGAGGCAGGAGAATCACTTGAACTCAGGAGGTGGAGGTTGCAGTAAGCCAAGATCGTGCCACTGCACTCCAGCCTGGGCAACAGAATGAGACTCCATCTCAAAAGGAAAAAATAGTTTCTAAGTTTTATCACTGTTATTTTAAAATATTTTAATATAAACGGAGGATAAAAACAGATCTACTGAGAAATTACTCAGAAATTCTTTCCCAATCCCCAGATATCCAGTTCACCTTCTCACCTGCAATCTCTGTTCTTGGTTTCTTAGGTATCTTTCCAGAGATGGTCGGTGCCTATGCACCTGCATTAGTCTCTAAGGCTGCCACAACAATGGACCACAGACTGGCGGCTTAAACGACAGCAACTCACTTCTCCCAGTTCTGGAGGCTGGAAGTCCAAGATCAAGATGGCGCCAGGTCTGGTTTCTCTTGAGGCTGCTCTCCTTGGCTTGCAGATGGGGCCTTCTCACAGGGTCCTCACATGGCCTTTCCTAGGTGCACACACATCCCTGGTGTCTCTCTCTCTCTCCTAATAAGAACATCAGCTGTACTGGGTTAGGGACCCACTCTTACAACCTGATTTTCCCTTAATTACTTCTTCAAAGGTTCTACCTCCAAATACAGTCCCATGGCGGGTTAGGGCTTCAACATACGAATTTGGGGGAGGGACATAATTCAGTCCGTAATATAAATTCACCCTCTGGCCCCCCAAATTCATATCCTTCTCACATGCAAATTACATTCAATTCCAATAACCCCAAAAGTCTTAACGCATTCCAGCATTAACTCTAGGTCCAGTCTTGTCTGAATATCTAAATTAGGTATGGGTGAGGCTTAACGCATGATTCATCCCGAGGCGAAATTCCTCTCCAGCTGTGAACCCATGAAACCAGACAAGTTATGTGCTTCCAAGACGCAGTGGTGGGACCAACATGGGATAGACATTCCCATTCCAAAAGGGAGACATCGGAAAGAAGAAAGGGGTGATGGGTCCCAAGCCAGTCCAAAACCTAGCAAGGCAAATTCCATTTGCTCTTAAGCCTCAAGAATAATCCTCTTTGGCTCAGCATCCTGCCTTCCAGGCCCACTGGGGCAGTAGCCTGTAGTCCGGGTGCCATGGCCCGAGGCGGTGGCCCCAGCCCCAAGTCTCTGAGCAGTGGTCTAACCCTTTGAAACCAAGAAGGACACAGCTTTGTTCCCTGGTCTGTGTTGGCAGTGCCAGCCCTGCCAACCTCTGAGTTGCCTCCAGGGTCCTTCTCTTTTCTTCAAGGATAATGCATGCTCACAGATGAATAGCTCTACTGTCCTGTCAAATTCCAGGACGTCCATCTCCACGGGACACTATGTCCTGTCTCTGTCCCCATTGGTCCAGGCCTGGCAGAGTCTCTGCTGGTATAATCCCATGTCTATGGCTGACTTCTGCTGAAATGACTGATTAAATCCACACGTTGCACCCACATTATCTATGTAAAATGAATTTCCAGCCAACCCCTGCTGTTCTCTCCAGAACCTGCTTCCTCATTTTTTGAAATATAAATAGGCTGAGAATTTTCCAAATCTTCAAGGTCTAGTTCCTTCTTGCTTAAAATTCCTTCAATTTATATTTCTCTGTTCTCTCACATTTTACAATAAGCAGTAAGGAGAAACTAGACCACACCTTCAACACTTTGCTTAGAAATTTCTACAGCTAAGGCCGGGCGCGGTGGCCCACACCTGTAATCCCAGTACTTTGGGAGGCCGAGGCAGGCAGATCACAAGGTCATGAGTTTGAGACCAGCCTGACCAACATGATGAAACCCCCGTCTCTACTAAAGATACAAAAAATTAGCCGGGCACAGTGGCACATGCCTGTAATCCCAGCTACTCAGGAGGTTAAGGCAGAAGAGTCTCCTGAACCCGGGAGGCAGAGGTTGCAGTGAGCCGAGATTGCACCACCGCACTCCAACCTGGGTGACACGGTGAGACTCTGTCTTAAAAAAAAGGAAATTTCTACAGCTAAATATCCAAGTTCATCACTTTTAACTTCTCCTTTCTCTGCAAACACCAGAATACAATCCAGCCACGTTTTCTCCACTTTATAACAAGCGCCACCTTTCTTACAGTTCCAATAACATGCTCCTCCTTCCCATCAGAGCCCTCAGCGGAATTACCTTCCACATCCATGCTTCTACCAACAGTCTCTTCAAGGCAAACCAGGCTTTTCCTAACATGCCCCTCAAAAATCTTCCTCCGCCACCTTTTACCCAATTCCAAAGCCACATCTACACTTTTAGGTATTTGTTACAGCAGCTCCCCACTTCTTGGTATCAAAATCTGTGTGTGTCAGGGCTGTCATTACAATATACCACAGAATGTGTGCCTTCAACAATAGAAATTAATTTTATCACAATTCTAGACACTGGAAGTCTAGGATCAAGGTGTTGGCAGCTGGGTGTCCCCTGCGACCTCTCTCCTTGGCTTGCAGATGGCCACCTTCTTGCTGGGCCCTCGCACAGCCTTTTCTTCTGTGTGCACATATCCCTGGTACCTCTTCTTATGAGGACACCAGCCATATTGGGATCAGGGACCCAGCCTCATGACCTTATCTAGCCTCAATTACCTCCTTAAAAGCCTCATCTCCAAATATAGTCAAATTGGGGTTAGGGCTTCAACATATGAATTCAAGGGGGACACAATTCAGTACTTAACAAGAAGCAAAGAGATGGACAGATGATTGATAGATGCTTAGATAGATGGATAAGACTGATAGATGACAGAGAGATAGATAATAGATAGGTAGGTAATAGGAAGACAAAAAAACCAATCAGGGCCAAGCTCAGTGGCTCACGCCTGTAATCCCAGCACTTCGGGAGGCCAAGGTGAGTGGGTCACTTCAGGCCAGGAGTTCAAGACCAGCCTGGCCAACATGGTGAAACCCTGTCTCTACAAAAATACATTAGCTGGGCGTGGTGGTACACACCTGTAGTCCCAGCTACTCAGGAGTCTGAGGCACAAGAATCGCTTGAACTCGGAAGGTGGAGGTTGTAGTGAGCCAAGATCGTGACACTGCACTTCAGCCGGGGTGACAGAGCAAGACTCTGTCTCAAAAAAAAAGAAAAAAGAAAAAAATTAAGAAAATTAATCAATTGATAAATAGATAATAGATTGATAGATGACTGATCGATAGTTATTGACCGATAACTAGATATATTGATTGATTCCTCCTTTCTTCACAGATGGCAGTGTGCTATTCACTTCCTGCCTTTTATAGTTCACACTCCAGCTTGGAGATGTTTCTATACCAGGATTTGAAATGCTCTCTAGTTTTTGATGGATCATAATTTAGGAATGGACTTCAGGTTGTTTCCAATATTCTGCAAGTAGGAATAAGTTTCACTGTGTAACCTTGTCCGAGTGTTATTCCACACCTGTGCATATCACTGCAGGATAAATTCCTAGAAGGTGTGTGTGCATTTGTTACGTGACAAATTGCCCCCAGGTGAGGTTGAAGCCCTGATGTTCCCACCAGCAATGGGCCAGCATCCTCGGCGCCCCAGCTTAGGACCCACAGCACTCTCTCTAACTTGCACCTTCACCAGCCTGACAGGCGATGGAAATGGTAACAGGGTCTAGTTTTGATCTGCAATTCTCCTATTAGGAGGAAGGCCAGGGATCTGCTCATAAACGTAAGAGCCATTTGAACAGTATTTTCCTGTGAATTCTGTCCATATCCTTTGCCTTTCTGCCCAGTGTGTTACCGTCTTTTTCATAGGGATTCGTCTGAGTGTAACCCACAGCCAGGCGTTATTTTCAGTTTGCAGACCCAGATTCTTTTCTCAGCTTCTATCTTGCCTGTGTGGGTTTGTTCTGGTTTCTTCTTCAGGATGTCACCCATTGTTTGACTCTCATTTTTCTCATTCATATCTTATCACCATCTCTTTTTGTTTTCTCTCCTTCTGCATTCTAGGAGAGCAGCTTAAACTTATCCTAGATAGGGTATTTTCTCTATTCTTTCTTTCTTTTCTTTTTCTTTTTTTTTAGGAACAGGGGCTCCCTCTGTCATCCAGGTTGGAGTTCAATGTCACAATCATAGAGCATTGCAGCCTCAAACTCCTAGGCTGAAGCAATCCTCCCGCCTCAGCCTCCCATATAGCTGGGACTACAGGCAGGCATGTGCCACTTTTTATTTTTTAGGGACAGGAGTCTCGCTATGTCACTCAGGCTGGTCTTGAACTCCTGGGTTCAAGTGATCCTCCCGCCACAGCCTCCTGAGAAACTGAAACTACAGGCATGCACCACCACACCCAGCTTGCAGATAGGGTATTTTTAGCTACGTACAGCAGGACACCCTCCTGCAAGTGACTAAAACAGTAAGAATATTCATTGTGTCTCATAACAAGGGCATCAGAGGTAGAAGACTCCAGGACTGGCTAACTCAGTAACAACAGCTTAAATTCACGTTCCTTCCCTCTTTCTTCTCTGCCATCTTTGGTGGATAGAGGGGGGATATAGTTATAGGCATTGTGTGCAGATAAGATAATGTCTCATAGAAAAAATCACTTCCTCCATGTGCTTCCTCTTCCTGGTGAGGAGACCCTTCCCCACACATCCCCCTACAGAGGCCACCTCACGAGTCCCTGGCCGGCTGGGCATCCCATGACCAGGCCTAAGAGGGTCATTGATGAAGGTGAATGAGACCACCGTGGTTGACTTAAACCAACCAGATTCACATCCTGGGGCCAAAGAGGGGCCAGCGCCCACCCCCTAGAAGAGCTCAGGACTCTGAGGAAGATAAGAATACAGTTAGCCTGGAAAATGTTGAGGTGGGAACATGGCTCTTGGTCAGCAAACAATAGATTTCCCCCTCATTTCTGGACATCATTGATTTGATTTTCTACTGTTTCACTTGTTTCTGCTGCACATGCCGCCATCCGCTTTTCAGGTGTATTTCCTCAGGGCCTTCCTAGACACACGGCGCTCCCTGGCTGTTTCTGCCTTTGTCTTTGCCATCTTTCCTTTTCATTGCAATCCTGTGTCTTTGCATCTAAATGTTATCTCATTTTAAGGTCACATTTCCTTGAATTTTATTGTGAACACAAGACAGCTTTCTACAATTTACTTCCATTTCCCATAGTAAATCTTTAACAAAAGTATGTTTTTCCTCTTGGGGGCAAAGTTCGCTGTCTTTCCTACTGCAGGATGATTTCCTGCAATCGTAGGGCTTTTTATTTTCTGATGCTCTGCCTTGGAGGGATGCTGGCTCTCGGGTGCCCTTCCGCATCCACCTGGTTGCTATTAGAACCCTCCGTTCTGATCTCCACAACAGAGCCTTGGCTGTGAAGACCCCACCTCGAGCCAAGTTCCCAGCGTCTGGCAGGCATTTTCCTGGAGGGGCTCTGCTGGCTCAGGAGGCATCTTCCACTTCTGCTGCCTGATTGCCTGACGATCCAAAAGGAAATTTATTCATAGATAATTTGAAACAGTCTGAAGTCCTTCCAATGCCAGAGAGAGCGCATAAGAATCAGCAAGCCCCCAAGGGTAGCGCTCCCACAGCTATCCCTGTCTTCACCCTTCCTGTCTTCCAGTTTGACATCCCACAAAGCGATGACCAATGACCACCACCCATCCATGACCACCTCGGCCCAGACTCATTGCTGGGGATTATTAGAGTCCCCGATTGGCTATGGAAAGGGAGGTATGAATGGAAGGATGAGGTGGGAGACATCTGTGGTTGCCCCCAGAACACAGCCTCTGCGAAGCTGGAGGTGCTGCCCTCTCCATGGTCAGCAACAGCCCGTGGTGTTGAGCCAAGCTTTTGCAGCCAATGGAAGCCACTTCCTACCTTTCCACTTGGCCTGCCATTTTGCCTGGTGATGCCATTTAGGGCTCTGCTCTTGGAGTGTGATGGACAGAGGCCAGTATTCCCAGTGGTCACAATGGTTGCAGTTCCCTCCAATCCTGCAGGAGCAGGAAGGACAAAGCTGGTTCCCTTGATGCTCTGTGTGTTTTCATTTTTGTTTCTCAAGAGTTCATTGAAGCTTTTTTCCCCCTTTTGTTTGTTTGTTTTGCTAACATGCTGAGAGAAGAGAGAAAAATAAATCATCAAGACCTTTGTTTTTCTCCATATGAATCTCCAGCTGGTTCCTATTCTGAGATCCTGTTCCTGTCATCATCACCAGCTTCTGATGATTCTGCAGGCAAAGTGGGTGGTGTTTTTTCCCATTAAAAAAAAAAAAAAACAACCCTCTCAAACAGAAGCCCTGAAACTGCTCCCTTCCCTCGGACACCCACAGTCATCTGAAATACTTGCCATTTGCACAAGATCCCAAGGGTGGCCCTCGGATGGCTCTCACTATCACCAGAAGGACAGCACGCCCATGTCCCAGCAGCTTGGTGGCAGCTGGAAGTGTCTCCTTCGGTCTGTACTTCTTGGCAGTGCCCATCTCAGCCTGCGCCATCTGTGCTCAGCCCAGCCTCATCTCTGGGTAGGGTGGGTTCCCTTTTCTCTTTCCCGTCTCTGTTGGAGGATTTGTCATGGCTGTGCAGTCAGGGTGGACCCACCGGTCATGAAATCCTCGCCCCTGACCTTGCAGGAAACGCCTTCCACTGGGGCTGACCATTCCTATACATCCTCCTCTGGAACTGGCTGAAGTGGCTGCCTCTAAGCCAACTGGGTGGCCACCTTTTCCTCTCCTAAGTCAGCCCCCAAGCCCAGGACACCCCGTAAATGGGCTCTCTGCAAAAGGAAGCTGTTGGTTTTGTGCCAAGATGAATAGCATCAGAGGTCAAGGCCAGTCGCACATAGGACAACCATGAAGTCTGTGCTTGCGGGTACTCCGCGGGTAGCTTACACGCCAGGGGACGTGATCAGTGTGTATTATTCTCAAATGGATGGTGACCATTGTGGTTGATCATTAAAAGCTGTAGACTTCATTTATTTCCCAAGAAAAACAAATGCTTTTAAAGAGAATGTAGAACATATGTACATCCTGAAAGCTTTTGGAAACAAATACTTTTCTTTTTCTTCAATAATGGGCTATTATACTTGATTTTACAAAGATCACTACCTTATTTTCTTGAGTATCCTTGTGAGGTCGGAGAGACCACTTTTGTTCTCATTTTACTGATGAAATGAGGAAACTGAGGCCTAGAGAGATTAATGGCCCTGAAGCCAAGATGGGAACACACATTCTCAATATGTCTAACAGGACTCTGTTTCCCGGACCACCATAGCTCAACTCTCTCTACTGAGTAAATATCTCCCAACAGGAGGGAAAGAAACTAGCCCTCACCAATCACCCTCTATGTCCTAGAAACTCCAATAAGCACTTTTTCTCGACTGTTTGCATTTTCAACAATTTAGCACTCAGATCAGAGAGGTTAAGTAACTGGCCCAAAGTCTCCCAGTTAGTAAGGAATGGGGCTGGGATTTGAATGCAGGGGTGTTTGATGCTGAAGCCAGAGCTTTGTCGCCGAGCCTTCTGAGTTCAGCAAGCAGGGTAGATTTGGGAGAAAAGAGATGAAGGAAGTGAACAGATGCCTAGGCAGGTCAAATAAACCGATCGCCAAGATTCAGATCTTTGCCTGGAGTTAGACCATCGTGTCTGCCACTGAGCAGCCTGAAAATTCCCCACCTGGCTTCCCACAGCACTTTTGACACTGGCCCCACAAGTCCACCAAATCTATCAGCACCAGGCATGGTTCTGCAAAGGTGCCACCCCACCACGTGCAAAGGGAGGTAGAGAACTCTTGGACTTGCCTTTCTGATTAACTGGTCCTTCAGGGGTTCATGTGCTAGTTTTTGTTGTTGTTGTTGTTGTTGTTTTTGTTTTAACTAGAATCTAAAAGGTTGATTATTTCGGGTTTTTCTTATAAAGTATGCAATATCAACCAAGTCTTCATATGCCAGTACTAAGGGTCTGCGATGGCAATAGCATGATCACAGCACACAGGCGAAGTGCTTTCTTTTTTTTTTTTTTTTTTGAGACAGGGTCTTGCTGTCACCCAGGCTGAAGTGCAGTGGTGTGATCTTGGCTCACTGCAACCTCCGCCTTGTTGGGCTCAAGAGATCCTCCCACTTCAGCTTCCCAAGTAGCTGGGATTACAGGTGTGCACGACCACACCCAGCTACTTTTTGTATTTTCAGTAGAGATGGGGTTTCACCATGTTGGCCAGGCTGGTCTCAAACTCCTGAGCTCAGGTGATCCACCTGCCTGGGCCTCCCAAAGTGCTGGGATGACAGGTGCTTTCTTGGATTTACGTTCACCTCCATTAATTCACACGAGAACCTCAGGGACAGTTTCTCATCCGCATCTTAGAGATGGAGACTCTGAAGCCCAAAGGCATTCTGGTGACTCAGGGTGGGGTTCAACTCTTAGTCTCTTAACAGCAAAATTCCCCAGGGGGGCCTCCTCCCACAGGAAATGCCACCACCATCTGGGCATGCTCCTGCCTCACTTTGCCCCGCAAATGTTTCAGAAGTGTCCTCAAGTATCACCTCTGTACCACCAGATCACACCTACTCACCCTGGAAGTGAGGTTGTGAGCTGGAATCCATGGCAGGGGAAGACTTCCTCTCCCAACACTGACAGGCAATTGTTGGGATGTCCTGGCATTTAGGGTGGCAAGCCTGGAGGGACAGGCTCAATAATGGTCCCCAAAGATGTCCCCAGAATTTGCAAACATTTGACCTCACATGGTTAAAGGGACTCTGCAGACGTGATGACGTGAAGGATCTTGGGGTTGGGGGATGGTACTGGGTTATCTGGGAGGGCCCAATGTAGTCCCAGGGCACTTACAAGAGGGAGGGAGGAGGGTTGGACTCAGAGGAGACGTGACCATGGAAACCCAAGTCAGAGTGATGTGGCTGGAAGCCAAGGAAGGTGGCAGCCTCTAGAAGCTGGAAGAGGCAAGGAATGAAGTCTTTCCTAGAAGCCAGATGCAGTGGCTCATGCCTGTAATCCCAGCACTTTGGGAGGCCAAGGCGGGCGGATTGCTTGAGCTCAGGAGTTCGAGACCAGCCTGGGCAAAATGGTGAAACAACATCTCTACTAAAAGTACCAAAAAAATTAGCCAGGTGTGGTAGCTCACACCTGTAGTCCTAGCTACTTGGGAGGCTAAGGTGGGAGGATGGCTTGAGCCTGGTAGGCGGAAGTTGCAGATCCAAGATCATGCCATTGCACTCCAGCCTGGGCAACAAAGCCAGACCCTGTCTCAAACAACAACGAATTCTCTCCTAGAGCCTCCAGAAGGAGCAGCCCTGCTGATCCCTTGATTTCAACCCCATAATACCCATTTTGGACTTCCGCCCTCTGGAACTTGGGATAAGGTGACACATTTGTGTTGAGGCCACTAAGTTTGTGGCAGTTTGTTACAGCTGCAAGAGGAAACTCATGCACACAGCATTACAGACTCAAGTCCAGTGGATGGGGCTCCACCACACAAAAGAAATACAAGCCTATTGGCCCATGAAGTCACGAAGGCCACCACCAGTGTCCAGCTACACCAGATGACATGACAAGTTCCCCTTTGGGGTTGAAATACGCCCAATCAAATTCACCTGCAGATTACTGCTAGCATAGCCTTAGGGTCAGAAATCAGTCATTTCCCCTTATGCAACAATTTCAATCCATTTTAAAATTATTATCATTTTTTAGAGACAGGGTCTGGCTATGTTGCCCAGGCTGGACTCAAATTCTTGCACTCAAGTGATCCTCCCATTCAGCTTCCCGAGTGGCTGGGACTACAGGCACACGCCACCATGCCTGTCCAATCCATTTTATATGAAGCCTTATGAGAAAGTACTCCCCACCACCTCATTTTTTCCACGAATGTGGTAAGGCCTTGGTCCAGGAAACAGAAAAAAGAAAAGTATCACACTGTTTCAGAATGCAAGGGAAATTAATTAAATCCAAATTTTCATAGAACATTAAAATTTGAACACAACTCAAAACATACTTGAGATTCAGATTGGATTTCAAAACACTTTCTGAGAAGACAACCAAAAAAAACCGCAAACGACTTTGCTTTAGATGATTCTCCCAAAATACCCCAAAGGGAGCTAGAAGGGAATGGTCAAGGAAGGCAGGTGGCAAAAGACTGTGAGGTTTTAGGGGAAAGTAAAAAAAAAAAAAAAAGGAAAAATTCAGGGTTGTCTCTTGGTTCTCAGTAATCCCGGGGCTAGACAGACACTGCTGGATGAAGTGAACATCAGGAAATACCTCTGTGGAATGTGAAACCAAAGCAATTTGAAACAGGGTATGGCCTAGCCAGCCGGGGAGGTGGTGTTGCTCATTTGAAAGTGCAAAGCAAACTACGATTTCACGGAGGGAGCTCGCTGGGAACAGGCATTCGAGGGCTGGATCTGGGGAGTCTTCTCTCAGGAAAGGGCATCCCCAGAGGCTCATTTTCTTGGTCAACACACAATTATCATCTCTGAGACTCTCCTGTGATTGGAAGGTCTCTCCAGAGAACACCCAACCTCATAAAAATGATTCCAGTAGGCGGGGCGCAGTGGTTGATGCCTGTAATCCCAGCACTTTGGCAGGCCGAGGCAGGAAGATCGCTTGAGCCTAGGAGTTTGAGACCAGCCTGGCCAACCCAGCAAGATCTCGTCTCTACAAAAAATAAAATTAGTTGCGTGTGGTGGCACACACCTCTAATCCCAGCTACTCAGGAGGCTGAGATGGGAGGATGGCTTGAGCCCGGGAGGCAGAGGTTGCAGTGAGCCAAGATTGCACCACTGCACTTCAGCCTGGGTGACAGAGCAATACCCTGTCTCAAAAAAAAAAAAAAAGTAGAAACAATCTAATATCCAAAACAAGGAGAGTAAACAAGTTATGGTATATTCATGTGGTTAAATATTATACAGCAATTAAAATCATGTTTCCAAAGACTATTTAAGGACCAGAATGAGTCTTAATAAAATAATATTATGTGAAAAAGGCAAATATAACAAAAATTCCATTGTACTCAATAATTATGTATTTGTACAGATTGACAGTTTTGTGGAGGGTGGTCAGTGTAGGGGCTTTGGAATTAGAGTGATTTCCATCGGGGGTCTGGTGCTGTCACTTCTTAGCCATGTGAATGTGGTAAATGATTCCCTCTCTCTGACTTCATTGTCTCACCTATAAGATGGGCTGGGACTGGATGAAGTGATTACAATGCCTGTGAAATATTAAGTGGCAAAGCAGCTGCTGCTGATCTGTTCAGTATTATTACCATGATGGTTTCTTATCTCTACTATTATTATTTCTCTGTCCTCCAATTACTACCTGAGCAATTCTGTGCCTTGGCCCCATCCCAGCAGTTACCGTATTTTTAGATGTAACAAAGGCAGCTCCAATGCTGAGTGCTTGTAAATATCAGCACTGGAGCACGTGGGCCCCCAAGATGCTAGTGCCTCATGGTGCTAGTGCAGATGGATCCTGAAAACCTGCAGGCTGCCTGGGCTGGGTGAGATATCAGAGGCGTGGAGGGCTGGGGAGCAGGGTGCTGTACGGCCATTAAAGGTCAACACTGAAGGTGTGTGGTGAGTTGAGATAGCCCAGCACTGCTGGTAATCAGTCAGGCCCCACCCCACCCCCCTTCCACCCAGGTCTGCAAAGCAGAAGATGCCTTTGTCATCAGGGAGGCAAGGAGAGGCTTCCTGTTACTTGTATAGTTTCCCAGCTCTACAAAGGGAATGAGGGTGCGATAAGGGGGATCAACAATAACAACAGGTAGAGTGTTATACATTCTATACAAGAAGGCGTATATAATAGTATACATATTACATGCAATAATTATATGTAATGTAGTATATATAATACTGTATTAGTTTGTTCTCACACTGCTAATAAAGACATACCTGAGACTGGGTAATTTATAAAGGAAAGAGATTGAATGGACTCACAGTTCCACATGGCTGGGGAGGCCTCACAATCATGGCAGAAGATGAAGGAAGAGCAAAGTGACATCTTACATGGCGGCCAGCAAAGAGAGAGCATGTGCAGGGAAACTCTCCCTTATAAAACCATCGGATTTCGTGAGACTTATTCACTACTAGGAAAACAGTATGGAGGAAACCATCGCCATGATTCAGTTACCTTCCACCAGGTCCCTCCCACAACATGTGGGAATTGTGGGAGCTGCAAATCAAGATGAGATTTGAGTGGGGACACAGCCAAACCACAACAAATACATAATAGTTAATTATATTATATGTACTATACAGTATATATAGCATATAATTAATAAAATAGTTAATATTTTCTATATAGTATATATACTTATAACGATTATGATTATAATATTATTCTCCATTAGATAATACATAATACTTATAACTATTATGATTATAGTTATATTATCCTCTATAATATATAATACTTACAACTAATATTATTATAGTTATCTTATTCTCCATTAGATAATATATAATACCTGTAACTATTATGATTATTATTCTGTTCCTGAGTTTGTCTTTGGTTATTCTCTGGAGCACTGGAGAGCTTGGCTTCAGCAGATGGGGCCCCTAGATTCCAGCCTCACTCCTGCCTGGTTAGACTGATACATGTATGTAAGACTCTTCCAACCTCTGCTTCTTTAACAATGAATGCTGGGAGCAAGCAGCATTTCACAAGTACATGCTAAGTGCCAGACACTGCCCCTGCATATCCCTTCAAAGCATTGCCACAGCACTGTGGGCTGGGTGTCATTCTGTGATATATGCCAGGATATATTATGTTCTGTGGGAGCCTGCCACCCACTTGTCCCTTCCCTGTACACACTGCCATTCCCCCCCAACACGGGGAACTCTGCTACCCCCTTGAAGGTTTTGACTAATAGAATCATGTCATGCCAGCCCAGTGCTTAGCTTTGAAGAGATCTAGAAGTTTCTGCTTCCCTTCTCTTGAAATATTTGCTCTGAGGACACTCCCTCTTGGAGTCCAGCCACATGGAGAGGCCATGTATAGGCACTGAGGCTAACAACCCCAGCTGAGCTCCCAGCCCACAGCCAGCATCAACCACCAGCTGTAGAAGTGCGCCATCTTGGACACCGGCCCAGGCGGGCCTTCAGATAACTTTAGCACCAGCCAATATCTGACTGCAGCCTCAGGAGACACTGTTAGCAAGAACAGTGATGGAGCCCTGTTTACTCATACCATATGATATGGTTTGACTCAGTGTCCCCACCCAAATCTCACCTTGAATTGTATTCCCATAATTCACATGTGTTGTGGGAGGGACCCAGTAGGAGATAATTGAATCATGGTGGCGGTTTCCCCATGCTGTTCTCATGGTAGTGAATAAGCCTCATGAGATCAGATGGTTTTATCAGAGGTTTCTGCTTTTCCATCTTCCTCATTCTGTCTTTGCCTGCTGCCATCCACGTGAGACAGGACTTGCTCCTCCTTGCCCTCCACCACGATTGTGAGGCTGCCCTAGTCATGTGGAACTGTAAGTTCAATTTTTTTCTTTTGTAAATTGCCCAGTCTCGGGTATGTCTTTATCAGCAGTGTGAAAATGGACTAATACATCATAGAACCATGAGAACTAGTAACCAACTATTATTTTAACCACCATATTTTGCTGTGATTTTTTTAGCACGGCAATGGATAACTAGAACATACTTGTTTCCCATTTGCAGTTGGGGAAACTGAGATCTTGGAGGTGAAAAGAATTGCCCGATTCAGTTGCTAAGCAGCAGAACCAAGATTCCTGGAGCACAGGTTCCTGACTGTCAGGCCACACAGCCTCTGCACCAGACTGGAAGAGGGAACACTGTGGGATGTGAAAGTTTCCCATGTATTCAGAAAACTCTAAAATGAGCCGGCGAATATGAGAGCCAGAAAGAGGGGTGACGAAGAAGCATGGCTCTGCTCTGCACTCACAGAGGGCAGGGAGATGGGGCCCAACCAGCTTATTGAGTGACTCAGGGAACTATCGAACGGTCACAGGACATCACTTTGCGGGATAAAATCAGACTCACTGCCAGAGCCATGGCTGAAAAACAGACCTGAGTGACGAAGGCGGCAGAATCTGTCTCCTGCACAGCAGAGCCTGCAAGCTCAAGCCATCATGTGTGACCAGAAACCAGAGGAGGGGCTGCTGGCACTCGTGACATGTCCAAACAGTAAGGTTTTGTGCACCTTCACATGGAGAGATGAAGGTGCATGATCCCTAAGGCAGCTGTGACAGGCCATAGGTTCCCAAGAACCCCAGCTTCCTTCTCGGGGTCAGAGCAGCAGAGAACCCTCAGGAAGAGGCCATTATATTGCCTGCCCAGAGTAAGCCTGAAGAAAGCCCCAAGAATGATGGAAAATGGGGACCCAACAAGGGGACATGTGCAGAGGTCCAGGCCGCTGTCCAGGGACACCTGGATTAATGCAGCCCCCTGGATTAAGGTGAGGTCTGTGATTTAGCAGCCACTGCTCACTTTCCTCTTGAGAGGGCAGCTGCCTTCTCCCTCCTGTCTGCTTTTAATCTAACCTATGTTTATTATTAGGAAACCTCTGGAAGTGGAACCTCTGGAAGTCAGAACCAAGCCCGGGGAAACAGCTTCAGGCAAGTTGGATCTGTTGTAGGGTAACCCATTTGTCCTGGTTTGCCCAGGACCTTCCTAGTTTTAGCACTGACAATCTCAAATCCCAGGAAACCCCTCCATCACAGACATCACCGCAGGACAATGGGTCACCTTAGACTACTTCTGCCACAGACACCAAAATTTGTTCACACTCTGTGGTCAGAACCAAAGCTCCCCTCCCTCCTCCAAATTAAAGAAAAAACCCAGGCTAGGTGGCTCACACCTGTAATCCCAGCACACTGGGAGGCCGAGGCAGGTGGATCACTTGAGGTCAGGAGTTCGAGACCAGCCTGGCCAACATGGTGAAACCTGTCTCTATTAAATATACAGATATTAGCAAGAGTGTGGTGGCGCTCACCTGTAATCCCAGCTACTTGAGTGGCTGAGGCACGAGAATCACTTGAACCTGAGAGGTGGAGGTTGTGGTGAGCTGAGATTACACCACCATATTCCAGCCTAGGTGACAGAGTGGGACTCCATCTCAAAAAAAAAAAAAGAAAGAAAAAAGGAAAAGAAAAACCCCACTAGTTCATGGTCCCTTCTCTCACCTTGAGTGAGACCATCCTTGACCCTGGGGGAGAAAAGGCATGACCTTGAGTAATAAAAATAGCAACAATAATAACAATGATAGTGGTAGCTAACACAACTAGAGTACTTCTTGAACATCAGATCATGTTGCAAGCCCTTCCCAAGTAGTACCTCTTTCAGTCCTCACCACAACCCAATGAGAGAGGCGCTATTCTTACCACTGTTTCCTGGTGGAGGTTACTGAGTCTGGAGGAGTGAAGTGCGTTGCCCAAGATCACACAACCAGCTGCGGTGGAGTCGGGATTCTCACTCAAGCAGATTGTCTGAGTGCAAAGCTGACTGCGGCACTTTCTAGTTGGGTGGCTTTGGGCAATTAAATGAAGTCACCTCCTGAGCCTCACTTTGCTCATTTATATGGTTTGGCTCTGTGTCCCCACCCAAATTTCATCCTGAATCTTGAATTGTACTCCCATAATTCCCACATATTGTGGGAGGGACCCAGTGGGAGATAATTTGGCTTGTAGGGATGGTTTCCCCCATACTGTTCTTGTGGTAGTGAATAAGTCTCATGAGACCTGAAGGTTTTATTAGGGGTTTCTGCGTTTGCATCTTCCTCATTTTTCTCTTGCCACCACCATGTAAGAAGTGCCTTTCACCTCCCACCATGACTGAACTGTAAATCCATTAAACTTCTTTTTCTTCCCAGTCTCAGGTAAGTCTTTATCAGCAGCATGAAAATGGACTAATACAGTAAATTAGTACCAGTAGAGTGGGGCATTGCTGAAAATACACCCGAAAATGTGGAAGCAACTTTGGAACTGAGTAACAGGCAGAGGTTGGAACAGTTTGGAGGGCTCAGGTAAGACAGGAATATGTGGGAAAGTTTGGAACCTCCTAGAGATTTGTTGAATGGCTTTGACAAAAATGCTGATAGTGACATAAACAATAAGGTCCAGGTTGAGATGGTCTCAGATGGAAATGAGGATCTTGTTAGGAACTGGAACAAAGCTGACTCTTGTTTTGTTTTAGCAAAGAGACTGGAGGCATTTTACCCCAACCCTAGAGATTTGTGGAACTTTGAACTTGAGAGAGATGATTTAGGGTATCTGGTGGAAGACATTTCTAAGCAGCAAAGCATTCAAGAGGTGACTTGAGTGCCGTTAAAAGCATTCCAGGCCGGGCGCAGTGACTCACGCCTGTAATCCCAGCACTTTGGGAGGCTGAGGTGGGTGGATCACAAGGTCAGGAGTTCAAGACCAACCTGGCCAATATGGTGAAACCCCATCTCTGCTAAAAACACAAAAATTAGCCAGGCTTGGTGGCAGGCACCTGTAGTCCCAGCTACTCGGGACTGAGGCTGAGGCAGAAGAATCACTTGAACCTGGGAGGCAGAGGTTGCAGTACGCCAAGATCACACCACTGCACTCTAGCCTGGATGACAGAGCGAGACTCCATCTCTTAAAAAAAAAAAAAAAATGCATTCCATTTTAAAAGGGAAACAGAGCATAAAAGTTTGGAAAATTTGCAGGCTGATGTTGCAGTAGAAAAGAAAAACCCATTTGTTGAGGAGAAATTCAAGCTGGCTGCAGAAATTTGCATAAGTAACAAGGAGCAGACTGTTAAACCCCAAGACAATGAGGAAAATATCTCCAGGGCACATCAGAGGTTTTCATGGCATCCCCTCCCATCACAGATCCAAAAGCCTAGGAGAAAACAATGGTTTTGTGGACCAGGACCAGGGTCCCCATGCTGTGTGCAGGCTAGGGACTTGGTGCCCTGCATCCCAGGTGCTCTAGCTGTTGCTAACAGGGGCCAAGGTATAGCTCATCTCATGGTTTCAGAGGGTGCAAGCCCCAAACCTTAGCAGCTTTCATGTGGTGGTAAGCCTGCAGGTACATGGAAAACAAGAAGTGAGGTTTGGGAACCTCCAGCTAGATTTCAGAAGATGTATGGAAATGCCCGGATGCCCAGACAGAAGTTTGCTGCTGGGGTGGGGCCCTCATGGAGAACCTCTGCTAGGCCAGTGCAAAAGGGAAATGTGGGGTCAGAGTCTCCACAGAGAGTCCCTACTGGGGCACCGCCTAGTGGAGCTGTGAGAAGACGGTCACTGTCCTGCAGACCCCAGAATGGTAGATCCACCGACAGCTTGCACCATGAACCTGGAAAAGTCACAGACACTCAACGCCAGCCTATGAAAGCAGCCAGGAGGGAGGCTGTACTCTGCAAAGCCACAGAGGTGGAGCTGCCCAAGACTGTGGGAACCCACCTCTTGCATCAGCATGACCTGGATGTGAGACATGGAGTCAAAGGAGATCATTTGGAGCTTTAAAATTTGACTGACCAACTGGATTTCAGATTTGTAAGGCCTTTGTTTTGCCCAACTTCTCCCATTTGTAACAGCTGTATTTATCCAATACCTGTACCCCCATTGTATCTAGGAAGTCACTAGCTTGCTTTTGATTTTACAGGCTCATAGGTGGAAGGGACTTGCCTTATCTCAGATGAGACTTTGGGCTGTGGACTTTGGGGTTAATGTGGAACTTTGAACTTGAGAGAGACGATTTAGAATATCTGCTGGAAGACATTTCTAAGCAGCAAAGCATTCAAGAGGTGACTTGAGTGCTGTTAAAAGCATTCCAGTCTGGGTGAGGTGACTCACACCTGTAATCCCAGCACTTTGGGAGGTCTGTTAGGAGTTAAGACTTTAGGGGACTGTTAGGAAGGCATGATTGGTTTGGTTTTGAAATATGAAGATATGAGATTTGGAGGGGCCAAAGGTGGAAAGATATGGTTTGGCTGTGTCCCCACCCAAATCTCATCTTGAATTGCACTCCATAATTCCCGTGTGCTGTGCGAGGGACCCAACGGGAGATAGTTTGAATCATGGAGGTGGTTTCCCCCATACTGTTCTTGTGGTAGTGAATAAGTCTCATGAGATCTGATGGTTTTATCTGCAGTTTCTGCTTTTGTATCTTCCTCACTTTTCTCTTGCCACTGCCATGTAAGAAGTGCCTTTTACCTCCCACCATGATTCTGAGGCCTCCCCAGCCATGTGGAACTGTAAGTCCAATTAAACCTCTTTTTCTTCCCAGTCTCAGGTATGTCTTTATCAGCAGCATGAAAATGGACTAATACACTCATCTATAGAATGGGGGATAACAACCTTCCTCAGAGGACTATTGTGACAAAGAAATGAGAGAATATAACGAAACAGTCCAGTTCATTCCTAGTATGTAAGGGCCTGATAAATATATGTGGTGATGATGATGATGATGATTACTATTTTTCCTATTGCGGAACTCAGTGGATATGGAACCTCCAGAAGCCAGCACAAAGTCCAGGGAAACTAGATGAGGTGGCTCTTTCCCCTCCAGGCCAACCCAACCCAAGCCACACCCAGAAAGTGACTTAGGGCAGGGCACCAGCTGGCGGCAGCAGAGGCTGCACCAAGCACATTCCCAAACACCTCACATGTGTCACTCAAAGTCAGGCACAGTCTTTAATGTACCTATAATGCTCCAGGAATAGGACATTTCTCCCAGAGGGGCTTTGGTAAAGGAGGGTGGGTTCAATGGCTCCTCTGAGACTCATCTGGCCTTGGTACTTGTATCAGTCAGTTATCATTGCAAAACAAACAACTGCAGAAGTTCAGAGGCAAACACCAGTGAGCGTTCACTACCCACACATCTGGGGTGGTTGGTAGGAGGCTCTGTTGATCTTGGCTGGGCTCTCCCAGATGTCTAGGAGTTGGCTAGATGTTGGCTAATCCAGGCTGGCCTCAGCAGGAACCACTAGATGGCTCACCTATGCTCCACATGTCTAACTAGGCTTGTTCTCACAATGGTGGCAGAGACTGAAGCGATTAAGTGGAAACATACAACACCCCTTGAGGCCTAGCCTGAGGACTGGCACATCATCACTTTCTTCTCATTCTCCTGGCTAAGGCAAGTCACAGAAGGTGGGGAATACCTGCCACCTGTGGACTGGAGAAGCTTCAAGGTCACATTACAAAAGGCATGAATATAGGAGGTGAGAAGCAATTCTCATTCAGGCTCAAATTGAGCCACTTGGTGGTGAAACATTACTCTTCCCAGTCAAACCTCTCCCCTACTCCATTTTTTTTGTAAAGTACCAAATGTGTATTATAACATCCTGAAATCATTATTTCAAACCTCTCCCTAGTTAAGAACCTCTTTTTTATGTCCAAATAGCAAGTAGAAACCACATCTTTATAAACACATGAACCTCCTGAAGGTAGAGGTGACGCTCTTGAGAAGTTAACTTTTTATAAATTAGATATTATTTGCTTTAGGTAAGAAAGTTCTGCTATTCAGGTGAATCTTCAAAATTTGAAACAATTGCCGAAATAGACTACATTAAATTTAGCTTAGATAAGTTGCCTTAAAGGAGGAATCCAGCAAGGATTCTAGAAATTAGAAGTAACGACCTGGGAGTCCACATCTCAACAGTCTAGCCCTGTTTCTCCATCTGCAAAACTGGAATCATAACAATAGCGATGCTAATACTAATAACACTGTACATTATCTCATTTGAGTTTCCCCACAGTCTCGGAAGCTAGAGTAATTACTATCCTTTCATTGTACAGATTAGGAAAATGAGACTCAGAAAGGGTGAGTGATTTACCCAAAGTCACACAGCTCATCTTCAAGGCAGAGTTCGGTTAGAACCTCCGCGTTCCCTTCTACACTGCTGATGGGAATGTAAACTAGTACAATCACTATGGAAAATAGTGTGGAGATTCCTTAAGGAACTAAAAGTAGAATGGCCATTTGATCCAGCAATCCCACTACTAGGTATCTACCTAGAGGAAAAGGAGTCATTATATGAAAAAGATATTTGCACACACATGTTTATAGCAGCACAATTTGCAATTGCAAAACTGTGGAACCAACCCAAATGCCCATCAATCAACGAGTGAATAAAGAAACTATGACATATATATACAATGAAATGCTACTCGGCCATAAAAAGGAATGAATTAATGGCATTCACAGCAACCTGGATGGGATTGGAGGCTATCATTCTAAGTGAAGTAACTCAGGAATGGAAAACCAAACATCGTATGTTCTCACTCATAGGTGGGAGCTAAGCTATGAGGATGCAAAAGCATAAGAATGACACAATGGACTTTGGGGACTCAGGGAAAGGGTGGGAAGTGGGTGAGGGATAAAAGACTACAAGTTGGGTTCAGTGTATACTGCTTGGGTGATGGGTGCACCAGAATCTCACAAATCACCACTAAAGAACTTACTCATGTAACTAAATACCATCTTTTTCCCTAAAAGCCTATGGAAATAAAAAAATGTTTTTAATTAAAAAAATGAAACAAAACCTCTGTGTTCCAACTCTCAGTCCTAGGATCTTTTTCCCTCCCCAGTTATGCAACCCAGCAAAAAGATAACTAGCGAAGGGGAGGGTGGGATTAACTCATATGGCCTTTGTGGGTTTCTCATTAGAAAAAACTGTTCTTTCCCTTGCTTTTCCATTGTGGTTTTTCTTTTTCTTCTTTTTTTTTTCTGATTTTACCATGAACTACCTCGTTCGGATATACCCAGTCTAGCTTCCTGGAACCGTGCAGAAAAGCTGCTCTCAAAGCCTCTTCCTCCCGTTTTTTCCCTTCTCTTTTTCCAGTTGCAGCTGCAGCCTGGGCCCTGAGTGCCAGCTAGCCAGCAGCTGGGAATGCCTGCATTTTTGGGAATCCAGCAGACCAAGGCCCCGTTTTTTTCTATCACCAGTAGGCACTTTCCCCCAGAAGGCCCGCCAAAGCTGTCTCCAAGGCCCTGACAGTGTCCTGAGGGCCCCGGAGAAACAACTGAACAAGATTAAGACCAATAAAACAGATTTCGCTTCTAAAAGATGGCCAAACGCTCTCAACATGGCAGAAACTGGAAGCATCAAGACTTAGAAAATTGTATCTTAGAAAACATCCCATCATCACTGGAGTGCTGTTGAATTTCCTTTTACTATCATTTTGACATTGGAAAAAGGCCCCAGGCCCCAGGCCCCAGGCTGGAGGTCAGGAAGAGCAGAGCTGTGGCAAGCCTAGAACCCGGGCCACTGAGCCAGCTGCTTTCAAGGCCACGTGTGCAGGGGAACAGCACAGAGCTGTCTGAGTCTGGAACCGTCCGTCTGGAGTCTGAGCTAGGCGTGCCTGTGGGTGGCACTGGCTAATTGCTCTCGTGTTTTCTTTCAATAAATAGCACCCTTGTTCAGGTCCTCTGAACTCCCGTTGAGGAAGCAGGAAAATGGTCAAGATCCCTGCCCTCTGGGGCTGGCATTTTACTGGGGGAAGCAGATAATAAAGAATACATGTGGCCGGGCGTGTTGAGTGGCTCACGCCTGTAATCCCAGCACTTTGGGAGGCTGAGGCAGACGGATTACCTGAGGTCGGGAGTTTGAGACCAGCCTGGTCAACATGGTGAAATCCCATCTCTACTAAAAATACAAAAAAAAATTAGCCAGGTGTGGTGGTGCACACCTGTAATCCCAGTTACTAAGGAGGCTGAGGCAGGAGAATCTCTTGAACCCGGGAAGTGGAGGTTACAGTGAGCTGAGATCCGGCCACTGCACTCCAGCCTGGGCAACAGAGCGAGACTCCATCTCAAAAAAAAAAAAAAAAGAGGGAGGCAGGAGGATCAGGTCAGAGGAGAAGTGACGACGGAATCAGAGGTTGGAATGTGCGCTTCGAAGATGGAGGAAGGAGCCATGAGCTAAGGAATTCAGGAAGTTTCTACATGCTGGACAAGGTCAGGGAACAGAGCCTCTCATAGCATGCCAGAAGGAACGCAGCCCTGTGGACGACTTGGTTTTAGCCCGGTGAGAGGCATTTTGGACTTCTGGCCTCCAGAAGTGTGAGATAATGAATGTTCATTGTTTTAAGCACTCGGTTTGTGATCATCTGTTACAGCAGCAACAGGAAGCGATCACAGGGATTTAGGCAAAGCTGGGGGGAAAGTGTTCCAGGCACAGCCACAGCAGGTGTGAAGGCCCTGAGGCAGGGAGCATATTTGGAAGGCTCCAGGAACAGTGAGGAGGCTGGGGTGGCTGGGGCAGTATGGATGAGAGGAAGAGATGAGAGAGGGAATAGGTTGGTGTGTGTGGTGACAGAGACCTTGGAAAAAGCTCTGACTTTTGCTTGGAGAGACATGGGGAGCCCCTGCAGGTCTCATCAGAGATGTCAGCAGGTTGAGTGGAAAGGGCCTTGTTGGGACACATTCTTTCCCAGCTCCCACACTAACCAGCATGACATCGGGGATGTCACCGTGCTATGGCGCCCGCTCCGAGGGCAGGGGACTTTGTTTTATTTACTACTCAAGACACGGAACCTAATCACATCTGCAAAGACCTTTTTTCCCAATAAAATCACATTCACAGATTCTGGGTGGACACATCTTTGGGAGGACCAGCATTCAGCCTAGTCCACCCCTCTGGCTCCTGTTCACAGCCCGGGGTCTCAGGAAACAGAGCTGCCTCCAAAACGACACCTGGACCCACAGGCATGCGTGATCAGTTACAAGCTCTTCCCTTTCGCTCCGGATTAGAGACTTCCTTTTCCGGAGCTCTTTATCCCGTGTCCAGTCCCACGTGTTGACTGCCATCTGGAGCTGACAGATCTGGAAGTGAAGTGATGACAGAGGGAGCACCCTAGATAAAATGAGGATGGTAGCTACTTGGGGGCTCAACACCCACAGCAGGGCCCCTGCCATTCCAGACCTCCCTGGGCAGAAGAAACCTTGTCTTTCACTTTCCGTCCCTCCTGATAACGCGCCCCTCAACCATCACCTGTGGGCAGGTCTATCCTTGCCTTTTTCTCTCCCTTCTTCCCCGTCTTTCTGCCTTTTGCCTCGCTCTTTGGGTTTTCAGGAACTATCACTCACTAAACCATCAATACATCCCATTTTGCCTGGGGCAGCCCAGGTTTACGTGGGTTGTCCCAGTGTGATTAGAAACAGCAGCCTTTTCACTCGAGATGCCCCAGTTTGGACAATAAATTCTATGGTCCTGCTGCACAGGAACACCCTTTCTGAGCCAGAGTTCATCAGCTTGAACAATGTGCCGGACTCCATGGCAAGGCATTAAAATTCCCACAAAGACACCTCAAGCTGTTTATTTAAACTGTGCAACAGAGAATGTGATTTAAAACACAAAAACCTGAAACCAGGCATAAAGTCGCCATCCAGCCTTCCAGCTGTCCAAGTTAAATGTTTTCAAGCCATCCCCAATTGCTCTCTGTCATTTGTATCACTTGTGCCATTTGTCAGCAAATCCTATTGGTTCTGCCTTCTGGACACCTCTAGAATGCAACCCCCGCTGTCCACTCCCGGCAAGGCCACTGGCATCTCAGGCTGAACCATTGCAGGGCTTTAAACAGAAGAGTGACATGCTCCGGCTTGTATTTTAACATGCAACATGATCCTTTTAAAGCATTCACCCGTTCCTGTCACTCCTCTGCACAAAACTCTGCCAGGGCTCACATCTCACTCACAGCAAAAGCTTAAGTTCTCACAATGGTCCAGGAGGTCCTGTGTGATTCCCCCATCTCCTCCCAGTCGCTCGGCTGGCTGCCCTTCCTCATGGTGCCCTCATCCCTCCACTCCTGCCTCCTGGCGGTGCTGCTGGTCCTCAGGCAGGCCACCCACACCCACCACTCCTTGTCTTGACCTTTCTAAGGCCATGCAGATGTCCCTCCCAGGGAGGCCCCTCCTGGCCCCCATCTGAGATGATGCACACAGCCCTCCCCAGCATCCCCTTACCCCTACTCCCTTGACCTCTTTCTCCAAAGCTCTGATCCCCACTCATCTTCCTATTTGTTTTATTTGCTGACCTTATAGATCTCCCATCTGCTCCCACTAGAATCTCGGCTTTGAGAGGACAAGGATTTGGGTCTACTTTGTTCACTGCTGTGTCATGAGCTACTAAAACATATCTGGCACATAGTAGGTGCTCAACAAATATCTACTGAATTAATGAATGAGGATGCTTAGACTTCTTAAACAATTATCCATCTAAAACCAACTTATAAATAACATAAAACTACATTTTTTTTTAATTTATAAAAACAATTACTTGTTTTTACCACTACATACCACTATGTAATGGCTAAAATCTGAAATACACCAAACATTGTGAGGACATAGAGCAGCAGGAATCCTCACTGGTTGCCAGTGGGAATGCAAAATGGTGTAGCCACTTTGGAAGACAGTTTGACAGCATCTTCCAAAGATAATTATAATCTTACCATACAATCCAAAAATCATATTCCTAGGAATTTGTCAAACTGATCTGAAAGCTTATGTCTACACAGAAACCTACATATGGGCTGGGTGTGGTGCCTCATGCCTATAATCCCAGCACTTTGGGAGGCTGAGGCAGGCAGGTCACCTGAGGTCGGGAGTTCGAGACCAGCCTGGCCAATATGGTGAAACCCTGTCTCTACTAAAATACAAAAATTAGCCAGGCATGGTGGTGAGTGCCTGTAATCCCAGCTACGCGGGGAGCTGAGGCAGGAGAATTGTTTGAACCCAGGAGGCAGAGGTTGCAGTGAGCCGAGATTGCACCATCGCATTCCAGCCTGAGCGATGGACCGAGACTCTGCCTCAAAAAATTAAAAAATAAAAAACCTGCACACAAATGTTTATGGCACCTTTATTCATAAATGCTAAAACCTGGGAGTAGCCAAGACATCCTTCAAGAGCTGAATGGATAAACTGTGATACGCCCATGCAATGGAATATTATTCAGTGATAAAAGAAATGAGCTATCAAGCCATGGATGGACCTAGAAGAACCTTAAATGCATATTGCCGAGTGAAAGAAGCTAATCTGAACAGACTCCATACGATTCCAGTTAAACGACATTCTGGAAAAGGCAAAACTATAGAGACGGTAAAAAGATGAGTGGCTGCCAGGGGTTTAGGGTGATGGAGGGATGAGTGGGCGGAGCACAGAGGATTTTCAGAGCCGTGAAACTACTCTATGTGATACTGTCATGGGCGCTCCGGCACTATGCATTTGTCAAAACCCATTGCCTGCAGAAAGCAAACAGTGAGGGAACCCTAATGTAAGCTAAGAACTTTCATTAGTAACACAGGAGTTCCCCCTTATCCGCAGTTCTGCTTTCCGTGGTTGATTACCCACCGTCAACAGCTGCCTGAAAATATTAACTGGAAAATTCCAGAAATCAACAATTCGTAAGTTTTCAACCGCGCGCCATGCTGCACAGTGTGAGGAAATCTTGTGCCATCCTGCCAGGACATGAGCCTTCCTTGTGTCCAGCGTATCAACGCTGTGGACACTACCCACCTGTCAGTCACTTAGTCGCTGCCTCAGTTATCAGATGGAAAGAAACATAGGAGATATGGGGCTTGGTGGCATCCACAGTTTCAGGCATCCACTGGGTGTCTTGGAACATGTGCCCTGAGGATAATAGGGGACCACTGTAATGTATAAATAGTGGCTCATTCATTGTAACAAATGTCCTGTGCTAAATGCAAGATGTCAATAATGGGGAAACTGTCGAGGGGAGGTATAGGGGAATTTTTATACCATCTTCTCAATAATTTCTTTTTTTTAGATGGAGTTTTGCTCTTGTTGCCCAAGCTGGAGTGCAATGACACGATCTCGGCTCACCACAACCTCAGCCTCCCAAGTAGCTGGGATTATAGGCTTGCGCCACCACACCCAGCTAATTTTGTATTTTTAATAGAAACGGGGTTTCTCCATGTTGGTCAGGCTGGTCTCAAACTCCCGATGTCAGGTGATCTGCCTGCCTTGGCTTCCCAAAGTTGTGGGATTACAGACGTGAGCCACCGTACCCGGCCAAACTTTATTTTTTAATTAAAAAAACAGTGATATAATGTGGCAGTTGATGCCATTGTCCTGGAATGGAGTCACCTCTCACAGCTCAAATAAGGTGCTGGCCTCTGGACCCGCTGTGGGGAGCTAAGTCCACCAGAGGAGTGGGAAACCACACTGGCACCATATGCCACGGCCATTCAGGCCTCACTGGGCAGGGATGGTCATTGGCACAGTAAGTCAACCTCTGTTCTTTGCTAACATCCAGAGCAATTAAAGTAGTGGCAGTTGGTTCAAATATAATCATAAATGCAAAGGCAGTCGTGGACACCAAAGTCACATGTCCTCAGTCACAAAGCACTCAACCAAGTGATTGGGAATATTGTCGTTGTGAAGTAGAGTGTCTCCAGAGACAGCTGCCATCCCCCACGCCAGATGTGTGTGCTGCACCCCCCATGTGGGCAGGCCTGGGACTGGTTTTGACCAATAAAACGGGCAGAAGTGAGGCTGTGCGAGAGACTGGCAGCTTCCACGTCCCTTCTGTTGGAGACAGCCACCATGTGAGGAGTTTGAGCTACTCTGAGCGCACAGTGCCACAGCAAAGCCTACGGTAGCAATAAGGAGAGAGAGATGACCGTCCAGGTGCCAACCTGCCAATCATCTCAGCTGAGGGGCCAGCCGCCATCCTGAAAGAAGCCATCTCGGACATTCCAGACGCAGCGTACACCACGGGGAACAGGAGAGCCACCCAGCTGATCCCACAATGGTGAGAAATAGACATTGTTGGGTTTTAAGTCACAAGAGAGAACTGAAACTCATTGAAATGGAGACAAAATGAAAACATTCTCAGAGAGAGCTTTCAGAATCTCTAACATGGGGGTCCGCAACCCCTGGGCCACAGATGGGTATCAGTTCTGTTAGCAACCAGGCCACACAGGAGGTAAGCCGCAGGTGGGCAAAGCAAAGCTGAGCTCCGCCTCCTGTCAGAGATCAGCAGTGGCAAGAGATTCTCACAGGAGTGAGAACCCTATTGTGAACTGCGCACGCGAGGGATCTAGGTTCTGTGCTCCTCATGAGAATCTAATGCCTGATCATCTGTCACTGCCTCCCATCGCCCCCAGATGGGACCATCTAGTTGCAGGGATACAAGCTCAGGACTCCCACTGATTCTACATTATAATGAGTATGTAATAATAATAGAAATAAGTGCACAGCACATGTAATGCACTTAAATTATGCCAAAACCATTCCTGCACCCTCCAGCCTGGTCTGTGGAAAAACTGTCTTCCACAAAACCGGTCCCTGGTGCCAAAAAGGTTGGGGACCGCTGCTCTAACACATAGTCACGCTCCCCAGGTTAAGAGACATTTATTTAGAAGACAGTGCAACTGTCCCTAGCTTCCCATTCCTAACCATCCCATCTGTTGGGGTCATACTCACCTCCTCTGTGGTTTTACTCACCTTTCCTAAGCTGCATTCCCCAACACATCCACAGCACTCTACCCAAGGCCAAACCTCATTCTCTCCCCCAACTTGTCTAGAGAACTAGTCAGCTCCCAAACCCTCCCTCCCTCACCACCATTGCTTCGCTGGTACAAAACTCCTTAGTTCAGTGGATGTTTCAAATACCTAAAAACTAATCTGGTCCCTTTACATAGGATTTCCTCATATGAGAAAGGAAGTATTCAGGCTGTATGTGTTGGGGCAGGGGAAACAACAGAAATTTTTTTGCCTTTTGTCTTATTCTTTAGGCATGTTTTTTATTTCTACCTTTTTTTCCTTAATAACATGGAAGTTAGGCCAGGCGCGGTGGCTCATGCCTGTAATCCCAGCACTTTGGGAGGCTGAGTTGAGTGGATCACCTGAGGTGGGAGGTTTGAGACCAGCCTGGCCAACATGGTGAAACCCTTTCTCTACTAAAAATACAAAATTAGCCAGGCGTGGTGGCGGGTGCCTGTAATCCCAGCTACTCAGGAGGCTGAGGCAGGAAAATTGCTTGAACCTGGGAGGTGGAGGTTGTGGTGAGCCAAGATAGTGCCATTGCACTCCAGCCTGGACAACAAGAGCGAAACTCCATCTCACAACAACAACAACAAACATGGAACTTTGTGAAATGTTTTGAGACCCCGAGAAGTGAAACGAGAATCCTGCTCGGCAGCCTCCCAGTGCTTCCTTGCTCCACAATTCATGAAAGAGGCATCTGCAGAACATAACCCTGTCCCAGCTTTCAGGGAAGCTGCAGCTCAGAGAGGAGCCAGACACGTGGCTAGCCAGTCCCATGAGATGCAAATGCTGTCATGCAGGAGTGGGGGCAGGCCGCGGAAGCAGGGAAGTGTTGGCTCGGCATTTCGGGAGGAGAGGATGCTCCTGCTGAGTTTTGAAGGCTGTTGTTCTGGAGGAAAATGTGGAAGAATTCAGCTTGGGAAGTGGCCATGTTGACAGGCAAGGAAGGGGAAGGAACTCCCAGAAGACAGGGCCAGGAGGAGTGTGGTACACTTGGGAAACCACAGGACTCCCAATATGGTTGGCTTCAGGGTGGCTGTGCCTTTATGGGAAGCCAGGAACCTTGGAGATTGTCCTGCCAGGAATGTGAAACCGTGGAATGATGTGGAGTTAACAGCATCAGGTATGGTGGCGGGTGCCTGTAATCCCAGCTACTAGGGAGGCTGAGTAGCTGAGTAGCTTCCCTGCTTCCACGACCTGCCCCCACTCCTCCATGACAGCATTCGCATCTCATGGGACTGGCTAGCCACGTGTCTGGCTCCTGTCTGAGCTGCAAGCCACCCTGAAAGCTGGGACAGGGTTGTGTTCTGCAGATGCCTCTCTCATGAATTATGGAGCAAGGAAGTACTGGGAGGCCACCGAGCAGGATTCTTGTTTCTGCTGCGTGACATTGTGCAAGTCACTTCTCAAGTCACTTTGGGGGTCTAGAAAGATCACTCGTATGAATTGGAACTGAGGCAGGAAGACCTCTTAGGGTGCCTCGGCTGTTGTTCTGGAGAAAAACATGGAAGAATTCAACTTGGGAAGTGGTTATGTTGACAGATAGGGGAGTCAGGGTGCTGAGGACATTTTAGAGAAGAGTCAGTTGGTGGCCTGTGACAGCTGGTGAAGGACTGGGCGTAGGGTTTTAGGATTCGGGATCTGCATGTCTAGGGATGCTGTTTGCTAAGAAATGGGAATGTGAGAACATGTCTGAGGGTGAGATGTGGAATTTACAATGTCTCCAGGCACCCAAGTGGAGATGCCTAGCCCACCCTGGAGAGGTGGGTCCCGGCTGGGAAGTGAGGCTGGAGCCATCGTCACAGGAGGGAGCGGACATGTGGGCTGCACACAGTTGCCCAAGGAGAATATGAAGAGGGGATAGAAATAGATTATGGTCAGGGAAATAGCATCATTTAAGAAGCAGGTGAAGGAAGAAGCCAAAGACAAGTCAAGACGAGGTAGGAAACCAGCAGGACTTATTTTCTGGTCACGACCCTGTTGACCAAGACAAAATCTCGTTCAGACAGAATAAAGTAAAGAAACAGAGGCAGGAACAAGCAGATGGCTATGACAGTGATCCCTGGCTGTCCTCATTGCTCATTAACCTAGGACACTCCCGTCAGCCTCATAACAGTTTACAAATGCCATGGTGACGACCCAGAAGTTATCACTCCTTTCCATGACAATGACCCGGAAGTTACTGCTGCTTTCCTAGAAAGTTCTAAATAATCCACCCCTCAATTTGCATTAACCTGCCCCTTAATTTGCATGTTATTGAAAGCAGATAGAAGTGGGTATAAACACAGTTTGCAGGAGCCCATAGGCTGTGGATTCTGGGCACACTACCTATGAGTTAGCCCTGCTCCACAAGGAGAAAGAGCACTGAATAAAATATTGCTGTTTAACACCACCAGATCACCCTTCAGTTCTTTCCTGGGCAAAGCTAAGAATCCTCCCAGGCTAAGCCCCAGTTTTGGCGCTCACCTGTCCTGCAACAAATGATCTTAAATTTTAATATCAAAACCATAAAAGTGTGGAGAGAAAAATACAGGGAAAAAAGTGTACATGATTTTGTGGTGGGGACTATTAGGTCTAATTTCTTGCCAGTCAATAACAATTGAATATTAGCAATTTCAACCTAATACATTTCTAAATGTCACCAAAGGCAGAAAATATAATGAATGGTGTTTGGGTTTTTAAAAAGTATGCATATATATGTTTTCAAAAGCATATACAACATTACAATGGGAAAATTTTTGCAACATGTATATATACCAAGGGGTCATAATTTAATATATAAAGAACTTCCAAAAATCAACTAAAGACAAACACTCCCTCAAACAAAGTGAGCAGGGAACATGGACTGGTGTATTAGTTACCTACTGCTGTGTAACAAGTTATCCCAAAACTCAGCAGCTTAAACAACAAACATGTATTATCTCACACTGTCTGAAGGTCAGGAATCCAGGAGCAGCTTAACTAGGGGGATTCTAATTCAGGGTGTCTCATGCAGTCAGGAGGTACACTGGGGTTGTGGCCATTAAAGGCTTGCTGGGCCTCCAAGGTCACACCCTCTGCTGTTAGTGAGAGCCTCAGCTCCTTCCTGGTTGTTGGCTGGAGGCCTCAGTCTCTCACCATGTGGGCCTCTCCACATGGCAGCTCACTTCAGGGCAAATGAGAGAGAAAGACAGATACATATGAAGAGACAGAGACAGAGAAAGAGAGAGAGAGTTAGTTCACTGCCCACTGCCTAGTCTCCAAAGACACACAGGCACTTCCACTTAACTTAATTCATTAGAACCTGGCCGTTAAATCCAACCCACACTCCCTTCTTTGAAGGGAAGAGTATCAAACAATGTGTGCAGGCATTTTTAAAACCCAAAGGGAAACGTTAAAACACAATGGGAAATTTACAAAAGATGAAATATATGATACAAATAAGCACGAAAACAGCCCCCCTCTGCTTTCAGGGGAAATTAATTACTCCCAGGTCCACGGCACATGGAGTTCTCTCCAGCCTGCCTGTCTTCAGCAGGGCTGTTTCCTCTGCCGGCCGCGCTCTTCCTCTCCCCATCTGGCCTCCTCTTGTCTCCTGGGAAAAGACTCCCTCCAGCCATCATGCTTAGGCCGAGTGAGCCTCCTCTTCTTCCTGTTATCTCATTCATCATGCTGCATTGTAATCACCTCTCTCATTAGCCACCGAGCTCTCTGAACTCAGGGTCCATGACTTCATCATCATTTTACTTCTACTGCCTGGCATATAGTAGACAAATAACTGGGTCTCACGTGATAAACGGTCTACAGAGTGCTTTTAGGGGACACAGAACCCATGTTTCCTGGGTCTGAAAAGAGAAGTCACAAAGACTGGGCTTCACTTCCCAGCCCTCTTGGAATGCAGTCCCTCTGAGTGAGGGATTTCTCCTCGCATAGACACAATCAGCTTGCAGACTCTGCAAACCTGGGCTCCTCCAGTTCTCTACAGCATGGAGGCTCCACAGGGTGAGGCTTATTCATCCGGACACACGATTCACATCTGTTCCTAACAACGAGCATCAAGGTGGCAGCTCAGCCCTGCCATGGGCCACAGTGGGCCACAGTGATAACCCCTGTTGTGTTTCACCAAATAAACTCTGGAACCCAGAGATCCACCGAGCTGGGACACCCTACCTGAGCCGCAGACACCTCCCCGCAAGCAGACAGCTCGTCCAAGGACTTTCCCACGTGGCAGCAAGCCCGTCAGCTTCTGCGTGTCGGCGTGTGTCTTGCTCTCCAGTCGTAAGTGCTCTTCAAGGGCAAAAAAACCTCTGCAAACACATCACCTCGTGCAGCACCATGGTCCACGAAGACTCGCACAAATACAGCCTGGAAAGGAGAAAAGGTGACGAGGAGAAGCTGAGCTCAGGCAGCTACTTTGTCGGTGACTTCTGAACACCTCATAAGTATCGGTCAGCAGTGGCCACAGTGATGCTGAGTAACAAATGTATGGGTGGACACACAGCCACTGCTGAGACCAGGGGGTCCGAAAGCCAAGTGCTGGACCTGTGGCTTGTTGCTTCAACCCTGGGGGCCCCCCGCGGTTCTGGATGTTTGCGGGGTGCACTCATAAGCAGGAAACCCAAGCCTCTAGGCCGGCTCCCCTGTTCTGGCTGTTACCCCATTAGAGCTTCTGAACTTCAGCAGAGAAGAGTGAATTCTTTCCTGTCCCCTTATACTCTCTGGCTCAGGAAGCAGTGGAAAGATGTAGGGATCCCAGAGCCTCCCTCAAGTGGTCCAGTATTCCTGCGACTGCCGACCAGGCAGAAACTCACCAAGTTTTTTACAACAAGCTTGTCCCTTCCTGGTGAGAAGCTCCCCAGATATAACAACAGAAACAGACCCATCAGGTTCTGCCAGGAAGAAAGAGCCGTGCGTAAGTCAGACCTCGTGGCTCCTTCAAACACTCAGAGGCAAT
This sequence comes from Theropithecus gelada, assembly GCF_003255815.1. Taxonomy (NCBI): domain Eukaryota; kingdom Metazoa; phylum Chordata; class Mammalia; order Primates; family Cercopithecidae; genus Theropithecus; species Theropithecus gelada. The sequence continues at coordinate 83,381,517 of NC_037679.1, read as the reverse complement.
ATTAATTTGGACTCTTGGATGAAAGGTCTAGCTTGCCTTGCCAGTTCATTTGTAAACTGGACAGCTAGAAAGTACCTCTGAGCGTGGAGACCCACTGCTCCACTGAAGCTTTAAGGGCGGCAAGGCCTTCCTCAGTACTTTCTTTCTTTCAGCTGCAAATTCAGCAGCAGCATTTAATAAGAAAAACAGAAGCCACAGGAAAAAGGGAGCTCCGGAAACAATATAGGATGCAAAACCCTTTAAGTTTCAGCTGCTCCCAGTTAGAAGACACTCAACTGCTCCCGGCAAGAGCCCAACAAGGGGCCAGTTGATCAGGGAATTAATGAGCAACAGGAACACGACTCCCTTGGGAATGTTCTCTGCAAACCAGGGACATAGATGGCTCCAGGGACCAGCTGCCCCTCTCTCCCCTACTTTGGCCTCTTTTTCTTCCTCTCCTCATTTCCTCCTGCCCACTCCCCTCCTCTTCTCACTGTTTCTTCCTCCTGTCCCATTATTTCCTTCTCCTCCTTTGTCAGTTCTTTAGTCCTCTCAGGGGACATCCCTCAAGCATTGCAGATTGTGTGGCATTTAAAGCCAAACACATCCCTAAGACAAAGAGGAGAATAATTAGTTATGATAGGCTGGGCATGGTGGCTCATGCCTGTAATCCCAGCACTTTCGGAGGCCAAGATGGGCGGATCACCTGAGGTCAGAAGTTCGAGACCAGGCTGGCCAACATGGTGAAACCCCATCTCTAGTAAAAATACGAAAAATTAACCAGGCATGGTGGTGGGCGCCTATAATTATTCCCAGCTACTCAAGAGGCTGAGGCATAAGAATCGCTTGAACCTGGGAGGCAGAGGTTACACCAAATAAACTCTGGAACCCAGAGATCCACCGAGCTGGGACACCCTACCTGAGCCGCAGACACCTCCCTGCAAGCAGACAGCTCATCCAAGGACTTTCCCACATGACAGCAAGCCCGTCAGCTTCTGCTTGTCGCCATGTGTCTTGCTCTCCAGTCATAAGTGCTCTTCAAGGGCAAAAAAAACCTCTGCAAACACATCACCTCATGCAGCACCAGAGGTTACAGTGAGCTGAGATTGTGCCACTGCACTCCAGCCTGGGCAACAAGAGCAAAACTCCATCTCAATTCAAACAAAAAAATTAGTTATAACAACAGCCACATTTGCTGAGTGTTTATTATGGGCTAGGCACTGTTCTAAGCACTTTGCAGTCACTAGCTCACTCCTCCAAAATGGTCTGCAGATGCAGACTTCCCCTAATGCTGTCCCCGATTAACACAGGAGGCAGAGGGAGAGAGCAGCCTCATTCAGATGAGAAGCTTTGAAGAGACTGAGTGCTTCCTCTTCCACCATGTCTGTAAGGGGGCCCTCTTGAAACTCCCCAGTGAGATTGTTGTAAAGAATCTCATTTCCTTTACAGAGGCTGGTGAAGGCTTGTGCTATCATGATGTGGACCTAAAAAGGAAGCAACATCTCTCGTTTTATAGGCACAGGCCAACGACGCAGGCAGCAACGGGTTAATAAGCTCAGGATTCTCCCTAGACTCAGCTGGCTGACCAGCTGTCCCACCTTTTTCTCGTAGCTGGCATGAAATGGAGCATCAAGCATTGTAACAGTCAGGATCTGCTTGGTTGCAAATAATAAACACAACAAAAGGTGCTTCAATGATAAAGACATTTATCCTCTCCCTTTACAAGGCATTCAGAGGTAGGGCAGTTCCAGAAGTGGTTAATTCTGCAGCTAATTACAACAGCAAGGACTCCAGTTCTTTCTGTCTTCACTGCCATCTTCATGTCTCTCCTGATGGCATTGAAACGGCTGCCACAGCTCCAGGCAAACATCCACACACAACATCCTGAGGTGAGAAGGGGGCCATCTCTTCCTTGTATCTCTTTCTAGGAGCTAAGAACCATTTCCCAGAAGCCCCCAGTCGACTTCTCCTGACATCTCATTGGCTGCAACTGGGTCACATGTTCCTGCCTGAGCCAAAAACAGGCAAACAGAGTGGGACCATATGTTTGCTTTGGAAACTAAAAATAACATCCTAAGCACCCCCAACCAACTGATCAGACTTTTTCTGGGCCAAGGGAAACCTGAAAAAATGAATTCCCCACCATGATGGGAAGGGAGGTCGGATACACCTCATTATTCCCCCTCCCTGTTGGAGTTTAGGCACAGCTGACCGGCATTAACATTAAAATAGAGATCATAGGCTGGGTGTAGTGGCTCACACCTGTAATCCCAGCACTTTGGGAGGCTGAGGAAGGTGGATCACAAAGTCAGGGGTTTGAGACCAGCCTGACCAACATGGTGAAACCCCATCTATACTAAAAATATAAAATTAGCTGGGTATGGTGGCACACACCTCTAGTCCCAGCTACTTGGGAGGCTGAGGCAGGAGGATCACTTGAGCCCAGGAGGTGGAGGTTGCAGTGAGTCGAGATCATGCCACTGCACTCCAGCCTGGAGACAGAGCAAGACTGTCTCAAAAAATAAAATAAAATAAAATAAAATAAAATAAAATAAAAGGGATCATAAGGTTGACAGAAGACCTCATTGTGGCCATAAGATACCAAATTCTAACCTGACTCTAATATGACATCACATGACAGCAGACCCCGAGGGAAATCAAAATTGTTTACCCCAAAATCTATTTATTGACATATTTTGAAATGACCCTTCAAAGTTGTCTTTTTTTTTTTTTGAAACAGACTCTCGCTCTGTCACCCAGGCTAGAGTGCAATGATGTGATCTCAGGTCACTGCAACCTCCACCTCCCGGGTTCAAGCTATTCTCCTGCCTCAGTCTCCTGAGTAGCTGGGACTACAGATGCCTGCCACCAAACCCAGATAATTTTTTTGTATCTTTTAGTAGAGACGGGGTTTCCCCATGTTGATCAGGCTGGTCACAAACACCTGACCTTGTAATCTGCCCACCTCAGCCTCCCAAAGTGCGGGGATTACAAGTGTGAGCCACTATGCCCAGCCCCAAAGTTGTCTTTTGTGGGAGAAATTTGCACCTGAAGAGAATCTTCTTCCTTTTCTCCATCTTATCCAGATCTAGAAGAGATTAAATGACAGTTTGACATCTTCAAGGTCTGAAAAGAGGTATTTACCGTGTTCTCCCTGAGGCTGCATCTGGAGGTTTCATCTACATAACAAGGACCTCGGCTTCTGCAACCACTCTTATCTTTTTTTTTTTTTTTTTGAGACGGAGTCTTGCTCTGTCGCCCAGGCTGGAGTGCAGTGGCGCGATCTCCGCTCACTGCAAGCTCCGCCTCCCGGGTTCCCGCCATTCTCCTGCCTCAGCCTCCCAAGTAGCTGGGACTACAGGCACCCGCTACCTCGCCCGGCTAGTTTTTTGTATTTTTTTAGTAGAGACGGGGTTTCACCGTGTTAGCCAGGATGGTCTCCATCTCCTAACCTCGTGATCCGCCCGTCTTGGCCTCCCAAAGTGCTGGGATTACAGGCTTGAGCCACGGCACCCGGCCAACCACTCTTATATTAACTCAAGCATTTACCTCAAGTCTGCAGACAAAGCATAACTCTTTCAACCACCTGCCAATCAAAAAATCTTTTAATCCACCTGTGACCTGTAACCAGTCTCCCCTCCCACTGAGATTCCCACCTTTTTGGGGCAAATAAATATATACCTTCCATGTACTGACTTATGTCTTTGCCTGTAACTTCTGTCTCCCTAAAATGTATAAGACGAAGCTACAACCTGTCCACATAGGACACATTTTCTTAGAATCTCTTGAGGCTGTTCCTCAGGCCATGGTCACTCATACTAGCTCAGAATAAACCTCTTTAAATATTTTACAGTTTGGCTTTTTTGTCAAACGGGCTTTTTTGTCAACCAATCCGAATCTGAAACAAAGGGTCAAGAAAACCACTATCTCTCCAGGAAATGGTTCCATGATCTTTTCTTCCCGGCATCTTTACACACCAATTCTCTTCATTGCCTCCATGCACGGCCATTAACTGGATTACTGGGGATTCCTAAACAAGGATGACGATGCCGTGAAACAGCCTCTTCCAACCGGGCATGGTGGCTTGCACCTGTAATCCCATCACTTCAGGAAGCTGAGGTGGGTGGATCATTTGAGGTCAGGAGTTCAAGACCAGCCTAACCAACATGGTGAAACCCTATCTCTACCAAAAATACAAAAATTAGCTGGGCATGATGGCATATGCCTGTAGTCCCAGCTACTCGGGAGGCTGAGACAGGAGAATCACTTGAACCTGGGAGGCAGAGGTTGCAATGAGCTGAGATCGTGCCATGGCACTCCAGCCTGAGTGACAGAGCAAGACTCCATCTCAAAAACAACAACAAAAAAGTATTGATCTAGGCCAGGTGCACTGGCTCACGCCTATAATCCCACCACTTTGGGATGCCAAGGCAGGCGGATCACCTAAAGTCGGGAGTTTGAGACCAGCCTGACCAACATGGAGAAACCCCATCTCTACTAAAAAATACAAAAAATTAGCTGGGCAGTGTGGCAGTGCACACCTGTAATCTCAGCTACTCGGGAAGCTGAGGCAGGAGAATCACTTGAACCCGGGAGGCAGAGGTTGCAGTGAGATGAGACCATGCCACTGCACTCCAGCCTGGGCAACAAGAGCAAAACTCCATCTCAAAAAAGAAAAAGAAGAAAGAAAGAAACAGCCTCTTAAGTGATCTTTGCTGCCTGCCACCACCATCCTTGCCTAGTAAAATATTCCAGTGCTAGGAAGATGCTTGGAATGTCATGGAGGTGAGAACAGCTTTAAAGCGAGCAAATAGTTGTTAGACTCCTGACAGTACTTCTTACTTGGTAGAGCAAGTAAGACATGGGAGAAGGGAACATGACTGTTAGATGGAAAACCAACATCTTCTGCCTTTATCAGCTTCTTTCATGACACATTCTCACCTAAGAGTTGTCATCACACCAACAAAGAGTCATCACACCAACAGAGTCATCACACCAACTAAGAGAGTTGTCACACCAACAAGTTCATACTCAGCTTCTTTGCAGGCTAGGGAAACTACCTGTTCTAAATGCAAAACATGTGAAATTAATCTTTTCCCAGCCCTTTGGTCTTTTGCCTTGACAGACAAAGCTTTGCCTTGACAGTCTGTATCTGATCGAGTGCCAATAATGATAAGGTTAAGACAAAAAAGGGCCCAAATTCCTGGCTCGATTCAATTCAGAGATAACTACGTACAGACGTTCTGGGTGTTTCTGTAACGGATTTTGAGCTCAGCCTGTGTTTAGAAAAGACTGGTGTCACATATAAGCAGTATGGGGTCACACAAAGTTTAGCCTGATTCAGAAGTGGGTCTGAAAGAGAGAGGGAAAGAGCCAGAAAGATGACAGAGAGAAAGATCCAGAGAGATGGGAGAGAACTCAAGCCAGTCTTTTGTCTTCTTCCCCTTGCAAAGATATGGCTTCACTGTTCCAAAAAAAGGGACAGTTGAACTCTCAAGACACACAACACCTCAAAGAATTCCCAAATATCTAACAACATCACCCTGTAATCAGTCCTGTATCCTAAACTGCAAAACCGTGTTTGCAAAGTCTCCCCGCTAGCCCTGAATCAGTATGCACAGAGCCTAACACCAAACCTGCCATTGTTTTTAAAAAGCAGAGGCCAGGCGCTGTGGCTCACGCCTGTAATCCCAGCACTTTGGGAGGCCGAGGCGAGTGGATCACCTGAGGTCAGGAGTTTGAGACCAGCCTGGCCAACATGGAGAAACACCGTCTCTACTAGAAATACAAAATTAGCTGGGCATAGTGGCACACGCCTGTAATCCCAGCTATTAGGGAGTCTGAGGCAGGAGAATCACTTGAACACAGGAGGCAGAAGTTGTGGTGAGCTGAGATCGCGCCACTGCACTCCAGCCCAGGCAACAAGAGCGAAACTGTGTCTCAAAAAAAAAAAAAAAAAATCAGAATAAAAGTCCCCTCTGTGATAGGCTGTCGCCCTGTGCCAAGTATCTGACTCCATTCCTCACCTCACTGGATCCTCACTCACCTCACTCACTGTATGGAGTATCCTTCATTCCTCACCTCACTGGCCCCTCCCAGGAATGCTGCAAGGTGGTTGTTGTCTTTAGTGTTTGGTTTGCAAATACCCATTAACAGCTTGGAGAAGTTGTTCAGTGACTCACCTGAGGCTACCACCTAGCAAGTAAGTGGCAGAGCCCGGAGTTTCACTTAAGCCTAACAATAATTATTTGCTTGCTTTTAAGCTATTCCCACCTCTGTGACATTCCAAGCATCTTCCTAGCACTGGAACACTCTATTAGGCATGGATGAAATACTTTATTAGGCACTGGAATCAGGCACTTTATTAGCACTGGAATACTTTCTTAGGCATGGATGCTGGTGGCAGGCAGCAAAGATCATATATGAGGCTGGTTCACAGCATTGTCGTCATTATTTAGGAATCCCCAATAATCCAGTTAATGGCCGTGCATGGAGGCAACGCAGAGAATTGGTGTGTAAAGATGCTGGGAAGAAAAGAGCATGGAAACGTTTCCTGGGGAGAGAGTGGTCTTCTTGACCCTTTGTTTCAAAAATCACTCACTCCTCTAAAAGATGTATACATAAAGGTTCATAGCAGCTTTATTCATAAAAGCCAAAAGGTAGAAACAACGCAAATGCCCATCAATGGATAAATGGTTAGGCCTGGTGCGGTGGCTCACGCGTGTAATCCCAGTGCTTTGGGAGGCCAAGCAGGGCAGCATCACTTGAGGCCAGGAGTTTGAGACCAGCTTGGGTGACATAGTGAGACCTCATTTCCACGAAAACGTTTTTAAAAGGATACGTGGGTAAACAAAATGTGATCACTGTGATCTCTGCAGAGCGGACTATGATTCAGCTATGAAAAGGAATGAAGCACTAGTGTTACAGTCTCGCCAATGCACCCCAATCCGCAGTCTGTCCTTGTTCGAGGTATCACCTGGAGTTGTTTGTCTCATGAAAATTAAGGAACGTGGACACCAAGGGTGAAGTTGGTGCCAAAGTCTAATAAGAAGCAGAAGAAAGCTCTCTGCCGCAGACAGCGGACCTGAAAGAGGGTTGCCGTTTTTACAGTAGACTGCGAAGGCTTTTATATGAAACCGATGAGGGCTGGGTGTCTCCTTTGCATAAGGCATGAATTTCTGGTAGCTCCACTCTGTCCTCCTAATGCGCCTGCAGGGCCCTTAGCTTGAGTTACTCCATATTGCTTTGCTCCCCTTACTGCACATGTGTCAGGGGATGGAATTTTCCACTGTGGGCATGTCTGGGCAAGTCACCTGTGTAATCTTATCTGTGTGGCTGTGGGCATGTCTTAGGCAAGCCCCCCTGTGCACGTTCCCTCATCTGTGCCTGCAGCTTGATTTTTCGGGCTGTTCTTTTGTTTGAAAGAATTCAACCGAGGACCCACCCGAACTGCCTGCCTGACTGGTTTCTTTCTCTCCTCTCTCACTGACACAGGCACAACATGGATGAACCTCAAAAACGATGCAGAGTAAAAGCAGCCAGACATAAAAGGCCACGTAGTGCATGACTCCATTCATGTGAAATATCCAGAGTAGGTAAATCCATAGAGACAGAAAGCAAATTGGTGGTTGCCAGGGGCTGGGAAGAAGGGAGATGCAGAGTGACTGCTCAATGGATACGGGGTTTCCTTTTGGGTTGAAGAAAATGTTCTGGAACTAGGTAGAGGTGGTGGTTACAACATTGTGACTGTCCTAAATGTCATTGAATTGTCCACTTTAAAACGGTTAGTTTTATGTGATGTGAATTTCAGCTCAATTTGAAAAAAAAAAGAAGAAAAGAGAAAGTCACTCTCCAGCTTTATAATATGAAAGGAAAATCTTGGGCCCCCAAAATCACTAAGCTCAAGGGAAAACTCAAGCTGGAAACTGCTCAGGGCAAACCTGCCTCCCATTCTATCCAGAGTCACCCCTTGCTTACTGAGATAGATGCATATCTGGTTGCCTCCTTAGGAAAGGCTCATCAGAAACTCAAAAGAATGCAACCAATTGTCTCTCACCTACCTGTGACCTGGAAGCCCCCTCCCTTCTTCGAGTTGTCCCCACCTTTCTAGACAGAACCAATGTACTTCTTACATGTATTGATTGGCGTCTCATGTCTCCCTAAAATGTATAAAGCCAGGCTGTGCCCCAGCCGCCTTGGGCACGTGTCGCCAGCACTTCCTGAGGCTGTCACAGGTGCATCCTCAACCTTGGCAAAATAAACTTTCTAAGTTAACTGAGACCTGTCTCAGACTTTCTGGGTTTACAGTAATTATCACATTCTCTGAAAGCAACACAGCCAGTCCCCTCCCAACAGGTGGGGTGAGAGCTGATACTCCAAGGAGCATGGATGCTGCTGTGAGGAAGCGCTCAGGCACTGGGCTGTCTCCACCAAGTCTTGTTGCCGTATGTAGAGTGACCTAATCTAACCATTTATCATCATTTTAAGAAACCAGGGTATTATTGTTTGAGGGCCGAAGTTCTAAGGAACCGGCTCAGGAAGCAGCAAAACACCACATCGAGGGACATGACCATCAGAAAGGCCGGCTAACTCTCCCTCCGCCCCAGGAAACAGCTATGAAATTAGCATGTGGCCCCAAATGCAATCATTAGGCTCAAAATAAGCTGCGGTCTCCAGCAGGAAGGAGAATAATTGAACTGGCAATGTGCTTTCTCTGACATCGGTTACCTTTTAGACAAAGCCTCACGTGTTCCTGATTTGAAATTTCATTTCGCGGATGGGGGGAGAGATCTGGTTTCTGTCTGCTTGGGACAGGGAGGGTGAGAGCAGGCAGAGAAGAAGGGGCCTGCGTGGAGAGCTCCTGGCCACAAATATCCAAAGGAAAGGAAAATTGCAGTGACCCTAACTTTTAACTTTCAAAAACTGAGCGACCCTTCTGCATGTCCGAAACGCTGGCATGTCAATGACAAAGCCATCCTGCAGTGTGGCTCCAGATTTCCCAAGGGGGAGTGGGGGTGGGGAGAGGCCTTCATCTAGTGGAAAGGGGAACCCCAGCTTCCCACGTGAAACAAAGAACTTTTGGAAAATATTTGGATTCTTGGCTTTTGCAGGAGCCACCATTGATAAAACACCTGGAGCACCCTGTGCATTGGCTGCCAGTTTGGTCACTGGGCTGGCATCTGCCCTCAGAGATGGTTCACAGATGATGTGACAAAAGACAGAGCCCAGGCCTCCTGACTTCCAAAAAGTTCTTTTCCTTTTCTTTCTCTTTTTTCCCCCCTCCCAGACAGAGTCTTGCTCTGTTGCCCAGGCTGGAGTGCAGTGGTGCGATCTTGGCTCACCTGCAACTGTCACCTCCTGGGTTCAAGCAATTCTCATGCCTTAGCCTCTGTCTCCCAAGTAGCTGGGATTACAGGTGTGTGCCATCATGCCAGACTAATTTTTGTATTTTTAGAAGAGATGGGGTTTCACCATGTTGGCCAGGATGATCTCCTGACCTCAGGTGATCCACCTGCCTTGGCCTCCCAAAGTGCTGGGATTACAGGTGTGAGCCACCGCACCCTACCCCAAAGAGTCCTTTTTCCATTTGCCCCATTAGACAGGGAGATGTCACTGAATGATCTTGAAGTGCCTGGCTCAAGCTGGGGTTTAATCTGGCCCTTCCCAAAGTCCTCCCCATGGTCCTCCATGGTCCCCCAGCATTCCCTGCATCCCACCATTTATAATGATTTTCTTTTCTCACCTGAAGTAAAGTCATAATTTTCACCCAATCCTTTTTTCCACCTATTTATTCACTTTCTGAAGGTTCCCCACTTGGTTCCATCAGCCTCTGTGGGTTCATCCTCCCCTCCTTGAAGCTACCTTCTACCTAGTGCCTCCCTGTACCAGGACCCCAAAACTTTAACTCACCCACAGTGATACAGAGGTGTCACTGTCATTCCAGTTCAACACACGTATTGAGTTATCCACACAGTGAACTGAGTTTTCACCTCATTTTCACATGTGTATGACAACTTTGGAAGACTTGAATGAACCATGTTTTATCAACAGTATGGAATATTATGCAGTTGCTAAAAAGAATGCACGAGGGCAGGGTGTTCACCTGAAGGGTTAGCTGATATATTAAGTTCAGAAACAACCAGCGTTTGGCCAAGGTTAGCATCATCAGTGACACATCAATAGCATGTCCTACTGATATGATGTGATGGAAATGGCACTTTACCCCTGGTGTCTTCCTCCCCAAAACATATACCCCTGGCCTAACCATGAGAAATACGTCAGAAAAACCAGAATTGACAGACGTTCTACAAAATAATTGGCCAGTATTCTTCAAAAGTATCAAGGTCATAAAAGATGTAGACTGGCCAGGCGCGGTGGCTCATGCCTGTCATCCCAGCACTTTGGGAGGCCAAGGTGAGTGGATCACCTGAGGTCAGCAGTTCGAGACCAGCCTGGTCAACATGGTGAAACCCTGCCTCTACTAAAAATACAAAACTTAGCCAGGCATGATGGCAGGTGCCTGTAATCCCAGCTACTCAGGAGACTGAGGCAGAAGAATCACTTGAACCTCGGAGGCGGAGGTCGCAGTGAGCCGAGATCGCGCCATTGCACTCCAGACTGGGTAACAAGAGTAAAAATTCATCTTAAAAAAAAAAAAGATATAGACTAAGGAACCATCTCAGATTGGAGGCGACTAAGAGACATGACAACTGAATGTCCTGTGGTGTCCTGGCTGGTTCCCTAAAACAGAAGGGAAATACTGGAGAAAACTGGTGATGGCTCAGTGAAGTGTGGAGCTTCTTTAATAGTAACGTGCTAGGGTTGATCTTCTGGTTTTGACAAATGTACAATACAGGAAACAGGGTGAAGAGTAGATGAGAACTGTCTACTATTTTTGCAACTTTCTTGTAAAATAAAACTATTCTACACAGTGTATTTTTAAAAAGAGCAGCAAGTTGTAATGTGAATAGTATACTCTTGTTTATTTTAAAAAACCAAAGCCTATAGTAGGGCCATATGTATAAACATGGCATAGCAGGGCACACACTAAATTGTTACTATTTGTTACCTGGGGGTGGGAGTTAGGGGGATTATTAATATGCTTTTTATTTCTATGTTATTGAACTGTTCCAATGAGCAACCTGTTTCTATGCTATCTAGCCTGTGGTAAAGAGTAAAATATATACTTTTTTAAAATCTAATGAATTTTGGGCAAAAATACTTGCTTCCCTATCTCCAAAAGCAGCAGCAAGAAAACATGTATTGGAGCTCTAACAAAGAGAGCTAAATTACACCCTGCTATAACCCCCAAAAGAGTTTCTCTCTCCAGAAACATGGTGGTGTTTTCACTGGACCTATTAGACAGTTAAACTGGATAACAAGTATAAGACTAATTACTACCCTAAAGCATGGCAGCTTGTAAATGATAGCCTTCAATTTATTCCGCAAAAAGTTTTATACATTTGGGGGAAACTGTCTACTTCGTACTACACACCAAACCTGAAGGTGTTGAATGTTTTTGACTCATTGAATGGAACAGTTCTTCGGGAAGGAAGGTAGTGTAGGATGGAGGAGGGAAAGTAAAGAAGGAGAAACTATAAGAGGAGGTTGAGGGAGCTGACAATTAAGGAACTACATATGACTCCAAGAGGAGAGAATGAGCCAAATGGCAGAACACGGAGGAGGAAAAGGAGGTAAAGACTGCTTGGAGGAGAATCAACTGAAAAAGCATTATAGCCAATTGAGAGGTTCAATCAGTGGCCAGATATAAGATAAATATACAAATACCAGTAACTTTCCTTTACAGCAGCCTCAACCAATTACAAAATGCCAGGGGCAAAAAGATCCATCTTATTAACAACAAAAAAACAAAGAATAATGAGGTATAAAACTAACAAGAAATTCCCAAGACCTGTGTGATGATTACAAAACCTCATTGGATACCATGAGTGGATCTGAATAAACAGGAGGATTATCTAGTTCTTTAGGTAAGAAGGTTCAATCTTGTAAAGATGATGATTTCATGTTGACTTTAATCCAGATCTTCAATGCAATACCAAGAAAACTCCTAGGAGGATTTTACTTATTTATTTATTTATTTATTTTGTGACAGAGTTTCACTCTTGTCACCAGGCTGGAGTGCAATGGTGCAATCTCAGCTCACTGCAACCTCTGCCTCCTGGGTTCAAGCAATTCTCCTGCCTCAGCCTCCTGAAGTAGCTGGGATTACAGGCACCTGCCACCACATCCAGCTAATTTTTTTGTATTTTTAGTTGAGACGGGGTTTCACCATGTTGGCCAGGCTGGTCTTGAACTCCTGACCTCAGGTGATCCACCCACCTCAGCCTCCCAAAGTGCTGGGATTACAAGTGTGAGCCACCATGCCTGGCTGAGGATTTTAAATATAACTTGAGAAGCTGATTCCAAAATCCGTCTAAGATGAAAAGGTATACAATTGTGTAAAAAAACAACGGTAAGATGTTAAAACATACTACAAAGCTGTAACCATTAAAACAGTGTGATACTGGTACATGTAGGTGCTTTGGTGATTCCTTGCCATCTCCAGCATCTAATCCCCTCTTCCTGCTCCCAAAGAATCCCAGCCAATGGATGAATGTGTGGTTGACCCCATCCCCGACGCTAGTGGGGATTTGATGGGCTTAAGGCAGTCAGTATATTCCATTCTTCCAACCATAGTGCTTGGATCAAACCAAGTCAAAGGACAACAAGACCCAATTCTGGAATTTGTTTAGGTAGACTACCCCTTTTTCATGTTGGATATGATCAAGGAAGCATCTAGCCTTGGAAGCTCCTGGCTTCAGACCAAGATGGTACCAACATGAAGGAGGTGGAGTCAATAACACAGAGAAAGAAAGCAGGTCCTTATTATATCACCTGAGCTGCTGGATCTTGCCTGGTCTGAGGCCCTAAATGTCTCAGCTATGAGCTGCACATTCGTTTTATTGTTTTAATCAGTTTACATTGAGTTTTTAGCTGTTTACAACTAAAAGTATCCACCCTGTGTCAATACAGATTGAACACATAGATAAATGGAACAGCAAAGAGTGTCTAGAAAAAGCTGTGTGTGGGGAAGGATGCACATGTACACATGTGCACCATATGTGTGTATGTATGTAAATATAAATTTAGTATATGAGAAAGATGACATTTTTAAATCACAGGGGAAAAGACAGATTATTTAATAAATAGTATGAGGAAAATTAACTACCCATTTTGAAAATAAAATAAAATTAGATTATTGGCACATACTGTTCACAAATGGAAATTTCAAATGCATTAAAATGCCAACCATTTTTAAAAAATCCTATACGAGTATTAAAAGAAAATAAATGAGATAGGTTTTGGGGGGGCATGGCTGTTGTTTTTTTAAAAAATAATAATCTTGAGATAAATAAGATTTATAAAGCAAAACAGGAAACCTAGAAACCATAAAGCGAAAAACATAGAAATTAAAATGTAAAATGCTTACACGATAAAAGGCTGGGCATGGTGCCTCAAAGTGTGTGGTAATCCCAGCAATTTGGGAGGCCAAGGTGGGAGGATCACTTGAGCCCAGGAGTTCAAGACCAGCCTGGGCAACATAGTGAGACACTGTCTCTATAAAAAATATAAAAAGGTAGCCAGGCTTGGTGGTGCACGCCTGTAGTCCCAGCTACTCAGTTAGGCTGAAGCAGGAGGCTCACTTGAGCCCAGGAGATCAAGGCTGTGGTGTGCTGTGATCACACTGCTGCATTCCAGCCTGGTTGACCGAGTGAGACTCTGTCTCAAAAAAAAAAAAAAAAAAAAAAAAGAGAGGACACAAGTTCACATTACAGGTAAAGTTAGTTACAACATACATAAAAACAAAAGATTCACATTAAGATTTTATAAAAGACTCACCACAGAAAGTGAACAACGAATATGAACGAATAATTCACAAAAGAAGTAAAGGTCGGTGCCTAACATTTGACCAGCTACTCCACCATGCTGGTGGTTAAGTCAAATGCAAACTACGGCCACAACAAGATTTGGTTTTTTCACCATTAGGTTTGCACAACTAGAAGTTTGACAGTGTTCAGTGTGGGAAAGGTCCGGGAAACAGACATTCTACACTCCTGTTTGGAGGCCGCAATTAGGTTTTAAACGCAGACACTTTCAGTTCTTACCCTGGCTACAAATTAGAATCACCTAGGGGGCTCTTGAATAAATTCTGAGGACCAGCTCCACATCCCAGAGATTCAGACTTAATGGGTCCAGTGGGCCTAGCGCAGTGGCTCATTCCGGTAATCCCAGCACTTTGGGAGGCCGAGGTGGGTGGATCACCTCCTGGCGGTCAGGAGTTCAAGACCAGGCTAACCAACATGGCAAAACCCTGTCTCTACTAAAAATACAAAAATTAGCTGGGCACGGTGGCAGGCACCTGTAGTCCCAGCTACTTGGGAGGCTGAGGCAGGAGAAAAACTTGAACCCGGGAGGCGGAAGTTGCAGTGAGCCAAGAGTACACCATTGCACTCCAGCCTGGGCAACAGTGCGAGACTCTGTCCAAAAAAAAAAAAGGGGGGGGCCTGGGATGTGGCCCTGACAGGATGTTTGAAAGAGTCCCCAGGTGTTTCAGATGTACAGCCAGGTCCACAAACTGCTGCTGTAGAACCAGAAATTTTACATCTAGAGGTCTCTCTTTGAAACATATAAGCACAGGTGCGCAAAGAGGCACCACAAGGATGCTCATTCCAGCATCTGTGGCAATTGCAAAAACTCGAAGACAATATAAATGCCATCCATTAGCGATTGGTGAAATAAACTATGGTACAAGCACACCATGTAGTCTAATTCCTGAATCAGTCAGAAAGAACGTGGGGGGTTGATCTGTATCTACTATACAAATTGAAATGAGAATACATCCAAAACATATCATTGAACAAAAATGCAAATTACAGAATGATATGTACATATGATCCCATTTATGTTAGACAATACCAAACACTTTTATGAGTACTTATAAGTGTATACAAATGTTAAGAAAAGACTAGAACATGACTGGGTGCAGTGGCTCATGCCTGTAATCCCAGCACTTTGGGGGGCCAAGTTGGGAGAATCACTTGAGGCCAGCAGTTGGAGACCAGCCTGGGCAACGCAGTAGATCCCATTTCTACCAAAAGTAAAGCAAGTTATCTGGGCATGGCCGCACACACCTCTAGTCCTAATTACTTGGGAGGCTGAAGCAAGAGAATTGCTTGAGTCCAGGAGTTCAAGGCTGCAGTGAGCTATGATGGTACCACTGCACTCTAGCTGGGTGACAGAGTGAGACCCTATCTGAATAATTAGTAATAATAATAAAACACACATCAAGCTGGTAACAATACTACAGTTAACTTCTAGAGAAAGAAGAAAGAGTGAAAGGTGAATGGAAAGCAAGACATATTTACTTCTTAGTCTACAGTATTCCCTGAATTTTCATAAGAACATCATGCATTTATGATTTGGGAAATTATTTAAGCAGTTTCTTATTTTATTTTATTTATTTATTTATTTAGTTTTTTGAGATGGAGTCTCGCTCTGTTGCCCAGGCTGGAGTGCAGTGGTGCGATCTCAGCTCACTACAACCTCCACCTCCCAGGTTCAAGGGATTCTCCTGCCTCAGCCTCCTTAGTAGCTGGAATTATAGGCGCCCACCACCACACCTGGCGAAATTTTTGTATTTTTAGTAGAGATGGGGTTTCACCATGTTGGCCAGGCTGGTCTTGAATTCCTGGTCTCGGATGATCCGCCTGCCTCAGCCTCCTGTCTCAGCCTCCTGCCTCAGCCTCCCAGAATGTCGGGATTACAGGTGTGAGCCACTGCGCCAGGCCTCTCTTTTTATTTTATTTACATGCTACACAGAGATTGGACTGCCTTGGGCAAAGTTTTGTTGAGGAAAGGAAGATGAGATGGAAGACTTTCCTTCGCCCCTGGCAAGCCACCCGTCTGCCCTGCTTTAGGCACAGCAAGCAAGGCCGTCTCTTATCACCACTGTGTCCCAGAGATGAAGCTCGAGGCCTGACACACAGTACGTGCTCAATAAAACTAGCTGAGTTAATGCGTAAGTGAGTTAATGAATGAATAGAGACAATAATGTGGGCAGGATGGATTAGAATTTGAGCCAGATTTTCTTAATTTGTTCTGGGCTGCGTCGGCAACACAACGCAATGAAACAACGTTCTGGGTCTACTCTGTTATGTGGGGTCTACCCACAACTCATGGCTCAGTGAGCGAACCACATCCTACAGTTGGAAATTCCTCTTCCCCACCCAGTGCGTTGAGAAGCAGGGCTCAGAGCACCAGATGACTCTCAGGTCAGAGGCACAGGCAAATCCCAGGCCTTGGAGATGACCTTGCCCAAAGACAGTTTTTATGGCAAAAGCCATCAATGATTGTCACTACGAACGACATGCCTTGTGCTGAGCAGGTTTAGTTCTAGGGAAAATGCAGCACTTGGGATTACAATTGGACTTGTGCTTTTAGGAAAAAAAGCAAACCAGAGCCTTTCAGAGAGCCAGGAAACACCCTTCCATCGGGAGTCGCTCCCGAACCACCTGCATCAGAATCACTTTGAGGTCTTCAAAAATGCAGCTCTGGGCCAGCAGAATGAGAATGGAGGATCCACATGTCTAAGCAGACTGCCCCAGGCAGGTCTCAGGCACTGAGCAGTTTGACAGCTACCAGATCAGTTTCAAACTGGCCAAGAGACCAATTCGCGGTTATTAAATCAATTTAGCTTTTTTATTTTTCTTTTCTTTCTTGTTTTTGTTTCTTTGTTTTGTTTTTCTTTTTGTTTTTATTTTTTTAAAGACAGAGTCTTGCTCTTGTTGCCCAGGCGGGCGTGCAATGGTGCGATTTCAGCTCACAGTAACTTCCGCCTCCTGGGTTCAAGCGATTCTCCTGCCTCAGCCTCCTGAGTAGCTGAGACTACAGGCGCCCGCCACCATGCCCAGCTAATGTTTGTACTTTTTAGTAGAGATAGGGTTTCACCTTGTTGACCAGGCAGGTCTCAAACTCCTGACCTCAGGTGATCTGCCAGCCTCGACCTCCCAAAGTGCTGGGATTACAGGCATGAGCCACCATGGCTGACCAGCTTTTTTCTTCTTTTAATGACAGAATGAGTTGGCATAGGATGGAACAGAACAAAACAGAAGCAGACAAAACACCTGAGAATGTGTCACAGAGGTAAAGATTAACCACCCAATGGGCTCACCTTGCCCGGTGCCTAGACAGGCAAATTGCAATGGATAAAGAGTAATTCACGCAGAGCTGGCTGTGTGGGAGACCGGAGTTTTATTATTACTGAAATCAGACTCTCCCAGCATTCGGAGATCAGAGGTTTTAAAGACAGGCCGGGCGCGGTGGCTCACACCTATAATCCCAGCATTTTGGGAGGCCGAGGCGGGCGGATCACGAGGTCAGGAGATCAAGACCATCCTGGCTAACACGGTGAAACCCCGTCTCTATTAAAAATACAAAAAACTAGCCAGGCGTGGTGGCGGGCGCCTGTAGTCCCAGCTACTCAGGAGGCTGAGGCAGGAGAATGGCGTGAACCTGGGAGGCAGAGCTTGCAGTGAGCCGAGATCGCGCCACTGCACTCCAGCCTGGGATAGAGAGAGTGAGACTCCGTCTCAAAAATAAATAAATAAATAAAATAAAAATGAAATAAAATAAAGATAATTTGGCGGGTAGAGGCTTGGGAAATGGGGAGTGCTGATTGGCCAGACTGGAGATGGAATCAGGGGTTTGAAGTGAGTTTTTCTTGCTGTCTTCTATTCCCGGGTGGGATGGCAGAACTGGTTGAGCCAGATGACCAGTCGGGGTGGCATTAGCTGGCACATCAGAACGCAGGGGCTGCAGAATACCTCAGCACTGGTCTCAGGTTTTACAACAGTGGTGTGATTCCTAGGTGCAATCTGGGGAGGTTGAGACTCCTGGAGCCAGAGGCTGCATGACCCCTAAATTGTAACTTCTAATCTCGTAGCTAATTTGTTAGTCCTGCAAAGGCAGTCTGGTCCCTAGGCAAGAAGGGGGTCTTTTCCGGAAAGGGCTATTATCAATTTTGTGTCAGAGTCAAACCATGAACTGAATTGTGTCCCAAAGTTCGTTCGGCCCACGCGCAGGAATGAACAAGGACAGCTTAAAGGTTGGAAGCAAGACGGAGTCAGTCAGATCTGATTTCTCTCACTGTCGTCATTTCCTGAGTTATAATTTTGCAAAGGTGGTTTCAAAGGTAGGTATTGTTTGGTGAAACTTTGGTTTCAGCCTTACACATGCAAAGCTGAGATTCAGCTGGTGCTCAGCCTTACAGTCCTACTGGTTATCAAAACGCATTTCTACAGGTTGTTAGACAGCTGCTGCCCACCTGCTGCCCCCCTACTGCCTTGGGGCACCCCTCCCCAAACTCTCATGTTGATTCTGGCGCAGCAGGGAACTTCCAGGACGCAGCTCAGCTTTGAGACCAGATCTGATGGCTCAGCCTCCTGGCCTTCCCAGATGTTCAATATTTTGGCTCGCACCCCCGTGCACGTCGGTGTGTGTAACGGATTGGAATGTTAAAATGGATTGAGATTATGTATAAGGTTTGAAAATGTTGTCAAGGGGCAAGGTCTCTCGGGGGCGGTGTGGGTTAGGGGTGGGTGCGCTGGCTGTGGGAGAGGGAGTTGACCCCCTGGGCTGGCTCTCACAGGGCAAAGTAAACACACAGAGGCCTTTGCTTCCTTCCCACGGATTCAATCTGAAAACAAACAGTGCGAGGTGAGTAAATACACACGCTGAGCCCCACACCGGAAGGCGAGGGGGCGAGGACAGCACATCAGAGGAGATGATCATGACCTTGCAGCTGAGGTCCAACTTCCGGCTAACATCCAGAGATGATCCAGAGACGTCTGGGCTTGGGAGGAATCCTGCCTAACAGCAGAAGGAAGAGACAAGCTGCTGCCTTTATCCACTAAATCAGCATGATCAGCATCCAGTAATGACGAAAATGTAAATCGACCAGCTCTTTAAGCACTAAATAAGAAGCAAATTCTGGCCAGGTGCGGTGGCTCACATCTGTAATTCCAGCACTTTGGGAGGCCGAGGTGGGAGGACTGCTCAAGCCCAGGGCTTTAAGATCAGCCTGGGCAACACAGTGAGACCTCATCATATATATATATATATGAGGCAGGGGAGGCATGATGGCTCACATCTGTAATTCCAGCACTTTGGGAGGCCAAGGTGGGAGGACTGCTCAAGCCCAGGGCTTCAAGATTAGCCTGGGCAACATAGAGACCTCATCTCTACAAAAAAAAAAAAAATATATATATATATATATATATATACACACACACATATATATATATATAAATGAGGCAGGGGAGGCACAGTGGCTGATACCTGTAATCCCAGCACTTTGGGAGGCCAAGGTGTGATGATCACCTCAGGTCAGGAGTTCAAGACCAGCCTGGTCAACTTGGTGAAACCCTGTCTCTACTAAAAATACAAATATTACCTAGGCATGATGGCGCACACCTGTAGTCCCAGCTACTCAGAGGCTGAGGCACAATTATCACTTGAACCCGGGAGATGGAGGGTGCAGTGAGCTGAGATCACACCACTGAACTCCAGCCTGGGTGACAAAGTGAGACTCTGTCTCAAAAAAAAAAAAGAGGCAGGAGGATCACTTGAGCCCAAGAGGTCAAGGCTACAGTGAGCCAAGATCACGCCACTGCACTACTTCTGCCTGGGTGACAGCAAAAGACCCTGCCTCAAAAAAAAAGAAGCAAATTCTGTTGTTTGAAATAAGATTAAACAACAACCAGTAATTTCATGAATTCCAAGTGGCGAGTATCATTCAACCCTTAGACCTAGAAAAAATCCATTTGCTACAATGCTGCCAGCCTTGTGTCTTGCCATAATTTTTCAGGAATAATTTTTAGTGTAAGTATATTCCATGCAATATATGGGACATACTTATACTAAAAAATTATTTGTTCCCTGAAATGTTTAAATGGGATATACTTATGTTACACAATTATTTGTTGTTCCTCTGAAATTCAAATTTACCTGGGCATCCTGTATTTTAATTTACTAAATCCACACAGTCCTAGGAAGCAGAATCTGCAGGAAAAACAGGAGAGAGGAGATTATTTTCTATGTTGGATTTTTTTACATTGTTCAAATTATCAAACATTAAAAATTTTAGTGGGTTTTAAAAAATAGAAACAGGGCCAGGCATGGTGGCTCATACCTGTAATCCCAGCACTTAGGGAGGCTGAGGCGGCCAGATTGCTTAAGTCCAGGTGTTTTGAGATCAGGCTGGGCAACATGGTGAAATCCTGTCTCTACAAAAAAAAAAAAAAAATTAAAACAATTAGCCAGATATGGCAGCATGCACTTATAGCCCCAACTACTCTGGAGGCTGAGGTGGGAGAATCACTCGAGCTTGGGAGGCAGAGGTTGCAGTGAGCCACAATCACACCGCTGCACTCTAGCCTGGGCCACAGAGCAAGACCCTGTCTCAACAACAACAAAATGTAAACAGGGATTATGGGAGGTATGGACCATTTTTGTTTATTTTGTTTTCTTCTTTGTTCTTTGTAATTTATAAAAATCTCTTGGCCGGGAGCGGTGGCTCACGCCTGTAATCCCAGCACATTGGGAGGCTGAGGCGGGCAGATCACCTGAGGTCGGGAGTTACAGACCAGCCTGACCAACATGGAGAAACCCCGTCTCTACTAAAAGTACAAAATTAGCAGGGGCATGGTGGCGCATGCCTGTAATCCCAGCTACTGGGGAGACTGAGGCGGGGCAATCGCTTGAACCAGGGAGGCGGAGGTTGCGGTGAGCCGAGATTGCGCCATTGCACTCCAGCCTGGGCGACAAGAGCGAAACTCTGTCTCAAACAAACAAACAAACAAAAAGCTCTTAAATGTTATGTGCATATTTTTAAAGTTTTAACAGTTCAGCCCAATGTCAGTAGAAAAGAAAGGCAATAAAGAAGCACTTTCCAGGCTGACAGGCAGAGAGAAGAAAGGGTTAAAGTCTTATATGAAAAATGACCTGAAAATGAAGGCCCTTTGAATAGTCAATGAATTGAAAGAAAATCCCAGAGATGGAAGCCAAGCCAAACACGGCAAGAGAGAAGTGGAAACAGAGGGGAGTACTTGTCAGGTGGCCCGCGCACTGACTCCACGTTTCATTTTAACCAGCCCCGAATGCTCCCAGGTTGTTGGGGTTTTGTTAAAATTACTCTTGTGCCACAAATGAAATTCCTCTCTTTTTCAAAGTAGAAATCATAAGATGTGCTCTCATTCCTACCATTCTGGTTTCAAACTATTATTGCACAATTAATCTTAATTATTAATATTATCTTAATATTAATCTTAATATTACTTATTAATCTTAACTATTAATCTTAATAATTAATCTTCAGAATAGCGACAATAGTGAATCATTGACACTTTTAGTGACTGTGTAATCCGCACATTTATGAATTTAAAAAAATTTATTTTTGAGACAGGGTCTCACTCCAAGTTACCCAGGCTGGAGTGCAGTGGCACAGTCACAGCTCACTGCAGCCTCAACTTCCTGGGCTCAGGTGATCCTCCCGCCTCAGCCTCCTGGGTAGCTGGGACTACAGGCGCGCACCATCACGCCCGACTAATTTTTTGTATTTTTAGCAGAGATGGGGTCTCACTATGTTGCCCAGACTGGTCTGGAACTCCTGGGCTCAAGTGATCCTCCTGCCTCAGCCTCTCCAAAGTGCTAGGATTACAAGCGTGAGCCACCACACTCAGCATGGTTCACACTTCTACTGCGTTCCCTGTAGCTCGGAACATGGCACAGATCCTGGAGACCTCCTGGGGCCAGTGCTGAGACCCAGCAATGAAGAGGTGGAGAGCCTGCTTCAAACCACAGACAGGGCTGGGCATGCCCAGCTTGCCTCTCTTCAGTACCAGATCGGTCTCTGGCTCCATCAGCAAACTACAGGCATCTGAAAAAGGGAAGAAAGTTGCCTCCGGGTTGACATACTCAAGGTAGATAAGAAGTACTACACAGGCTAAAAAGCCCAGATCCTGAAGCCAGGCTTCCTGGTCCACATCCTGCACCACCATGACTGGCCCCGTGACCTCGGGGCGGTGGAATTAATGGCACCCGTCTCATAGGGCAATGGATTAATCCACGGGGAGCTATTAGGACAAGGGTGTGTTCTGGGTGCCGGATAAACGTTAGCTGTTCCTATTATTGAAGCCAAACAGGCCATCTTCTTTGGCAATCCTCAACAGAAAAAGTCAGAGGAAAATTGGATTATTTTCCACACTGGGCTCGGCAGAGCAGCACTTCTCGTCCCACCAACACTGCAGCACAAGGAGGCTGCTTGAGGAATACGTGCCATTTCCTTTGATTTGATCATGCATGGCCCTCGGTCACCTTCCACTTCTTATTCATTTGGTAACTAGGAGGCTTCCATCCACCTTTGGGAGACAAGTGAAGGGGTAGGAAAGAGACAGCTGCGACCAGTTTCTGCCGTGCAGCTACTGGGGAAGCAGAAAGGCCAAGCTGACCGTCGTTTGGTTTCCTCTTATGACGTACACCAGGTGCTAAATGAAAACATCAGACAAACATGGCCAGAACCACGTGTTCTTAAGAAGGGGTTAAGGAAGGGTGGCGTGGCTAAGATGTAGAGTAGTTTTACCCAACATATGGCAGATTTCAAAGGTCCCAGATGTAGTCAGAGAAGTGAACACCGGACATCCGTGTAATGGGTGATTCCAAGATGAGGCTCTCAAGCCTAAGGCACCAGGTTCTAATCTTGGTTCTCCCACTTTCCAGTTATGTGATGTTGGCACCCATATTTATCCTCTACAACAGCCCTGTCCCAGAGAACTCTGCAGGGAAGGAAACGACCAGTGCCTGTGCTGTCCAGTATGGTAGCCACCAGCCACATGTGTATGGCTTAAGATGTTGTCTAATGCCACAGTTTGATGAACTCGTCTTCATTAATCAATGTATTTACACGTTAATGGTCACATATGGCTCAGGGTTACCGTATTGACCAACACTGCTCTATAAGCTTCTGTTTTTCCTCATCGGTAAAATGAGGAGAGTCACGGTATCTACTTCATCGAGTTAGATGAGAAGAGTAGGTACCGGGCCAAGCTACTGGTGGGTACTTAATACATGCCATCATCAAGGGTAATGGTATTCGATACACAATAGTCTCTCTCCTCCCTGCCCACATCTTCCTGCTTCTCCTGCGTCCAGCTCACTCCATATCTTTGGGATTCACCCTGTGGTAGGCAGAATACTGGTCCTACCCCAAAGATATCCATGTCCTAATTCTGGGAAGCTGCAAACAGGTTACATGGCAAGGGGCAATTAAGGTTACATATGAAATTAAGGTTGTCAATCAGTGGACTTTAAAGTAAGGAGATTGGCCAGGTGCGGTGGCTCACACCTGTAATCCCAGCACTTTGGGAGGCCAAGGCAGGTGAACCACTTGAACCCAGGAGTTTGAGACCAGCCTGGGCAACATGGAGAGACCTCATCTCAACTAAAAATACAAAAATTAGCCAGGCATGGGGGCACACGCCTGTAGTTCCAGCTATTTGGGAGGCTGAGGTGATAGGATCACCTAAGCCTGGGAAGTCGAGGCTGCAGTGAGCCCCGATCATGCCGCTGCACTCCAGCCTGGGTGACAGAGGGAGAACCTGTCTCAAATAATAATAATAATAATAATAATAATAATAATAATAATAATAATATTCTGGAGTATGCAGGTGAACCCAACGTAGTCACAAGAGTCCCTAAAAGACGGATGAGGGAGGCAGAAGAGAAGCTCAAAGTGATGCGGCATCAGAAAGACTCAAATGGGGGAGGGGGCCACGAGTTGAGGAATGCCCATGGCTTCGACAAGGGGGAAGAGGCAAGAAATAGGTCCTCCTCGGGGCTTCCAAGGGGAACACAGCCCTGCTGACTCCTTGACTTTAGCCCATGAGGCCCGTTTCAGAGCTCAGACCTCAGACCTCCAGCACTCTGAGATAATAAATGAGTGTTGTCCGAAGCCACTAAGCTTGTGGTGATTTATTACAGCAGAAGCAGGAAACCAGCACAAGCCCTGACTTGCTGATACTGAGAAACCCTTGCCCGTCGGGCCCCGGTGAACTCCAGCCATGCATGCTTTGTATTTGACTGGTCAATGCCATGGTTAATAGCAAACCTATAAATCAAAAAGCCTGAAAGACTTATTCAAAGTATCTTTTCTGCAAAGGAAAAAAAGAAAGGATCTGTGTTCCATTCTATTTTCAAAGTCCTATTTATATGTTTCAATTCAGTTCTTCTCCAAATGGTGCAGAGCAAATGATAGTCCTCAGTGAGCACCCTCGAGAGGACTCTGGGGTTACAATGAAAATAAACTGACAGTGGGCGTATATTTTTCCTTGCAGTGGTGTGTCTCTTTCATTGCCAAACTGCTCTCCCTTTCTGAGCCACCCCTTTAAGGAAATAAGGCCACTTTGCAGTATCTTGGCTGCCCAAAAATGAGATCCTCAGGATGACACGCGAGGTGGTGGTGTTTGTAGCCAGCCCTAGGGAACCTGGCCGGACTCTGGGGAAGAGGAGGTCAAACCCACGCAGACGTTCCAGTTTCATGCCTCTCCCCACTCACACACATCCCATAGCACAGAGGCCTCTCTTGGTCACCCACTCTCGTCTCTCTCCCCAGAAGCACACCCTGGCTTACAAAAAAACAGGGAAGCAACTTTTATGCCAGAGTCTGGTTGGTCTGATCAAAGATGTTGATGCAAACTTTTCCAGCAAAGAGAAATAATACTGCAGGCTTCTCTGAGTCAGCCTAATTTCTAATGTTAGGCTAGAAAGGAGAAATAGGTCCACAATCCCTTATCCATATCCACAAATCCAGAATCAAGAAAGGTCTCAGGCCGGGTGCGGTGGCTCACGTCTGTAATCCCAGCACTTTGGGAGGCCGAGGCTGGTGGATCGCCTGAGGTCAGGAGTTCGAGACCAGCCTGGCCAACATGATGAAACCCCGTCTCTACTAAAAATACAAAAAATTAGCCAGGTGTGGTGGTGCGTGCCTGTAATCCCAGCTACTCGGGAGGCTGAGACAGGAGAATCGCTTGAACCTGGGAGGTGGAGGTTGCAGTGAGCCGAGATGACGCCACTGCACTCCAGCCTGGGCGACAGAGTGAAATTCCATCTCCAAAAAAAAAAAAAAAAAAACAAGAAAGAAAAGAAAAAACAGAAAGGTCTTAAAACCACAAGTTTTCTTATAAATCATTTGGCACCAAAACCTGAACTGAGTTGATGTGAGTTGACTTAGAGCCTTTATTGATCCGGCTTAGCGTGACTATTCCTGAAATTTACTACAGAAAATAATGTGCTATTACAGAGTTCTTCCCCAAACCCTGTTGGGTGGGGGGTGTTCTGTAATATACAGTATATGTAATATATTACTTTCCAAAGTTTAGAGAAAATTCCACATCTCTAAATATACCTGACTTTGGATAACATGAAGCTTTTGGGTAATGGAGTGTGAATTTGTTCTAGATTTGCGTCTCTCATTACATCTGCATTTTCCCCCTCTGTGTCCTCCTAGGAATCTAAGATTGAAAAAAAAAAAAAAAAAAAAAATCTTGTTTCCCTCAAGAATATTTTTAGCAGAAAATGACATGAAAATTTCAAAACTGGGCAAAGGCTCAATGGGAAGAGTGGGTCAATTTCTGTTTTATCCACATCCCTGACCCCTTTTTCAGGCAGATGCCTGACCTGAGCCCTACCAAACTGCCTCTTCGCCAACTTTCAGTGGCTGGGGGAGGGAGGGGGCTGGAAGAGGGAGTGGGGAGGGAGGAGGACCATCTAGTGGTTTAATCTGGTGTGTTGATCCACCCAGCCAAACACTACCACACATCCCCCCAGCCAAGCTTCCTAGAAACCAGAGATCAAGACACCACGTGTCTCTGAAATCAGAAGTCAAAATCTGTGAAATTCACGGATTTCAGCTATTGCCAAAGTCTATCAGCCACCATTTAGCTCCAAAGCCTTTGTTTTGTCAACCCCTTGGCTGCCTAAAATGTAAGACAGCACCTTGGGCTATTCACAGCTCCGTCAGTCTCTGCTGGACACCCTCGGTCCTTCTGGAAAACAACCTCAGCATGCAGTTGTGTGGGAATCCCAGGCTGGTCACAAGAAGTTGAATTTACGTTGGCAATTTTGTGTAAAAGTAATCGCATTTTTCGGAACGTTCTGCTGGGTATCCTCCAGAGGCTCTAAAACATGGTCTGTTCGGTTGCATTCATTTAGGTAAAATATAGGGGAAAATAGGAGCGTTCACAAAGAAAAGAGGCTGCTGGGGAAATAGGTGGAATAAAGGTTTCATTCAGATTGTGGATTCTACCTCAACCAGTTTCACAGTGGAGCTGTTCCACTAGCCATGGCTCTCCCTGGAGTGACCTGGTCTCCGTCCCTGTCCCATCTGTGGGGGTGGGGAGAAGTGCTGTACTGTGAGAGGGGCTGTCTGGGTTTGGACTATCCAAGAAGCAGATGCTGAGTCAGGATTTAAGTGCAGCGATGCTGTTTGGAAGGTGACCCCTGGGGAGTCAGAAAATAAGGCAGGGAAGGGAAGAAAGCCACAGGGGTGTCCTGAGTTTCAAGCAAGCTACCCCTGTGGGCCATGGAGCTGACCCCACGAGGAAACTGGGCAACGGTGCAAAGTTCATGACCTGGAATTACGCCACCCAGAAGGGACATCCTCCTTAGAAAAGGCATTCTAATTAATAAATGTAATAAATTAAAAATAATCACATCAATAAATTTAAATACAAATAGATAAAATGAAACAATAAATTAACAAATTCCAAGTAAATAAGTAAAGAAAATAGAAAATCATCACACAGGCAAACACCACACTAGCCATTGTGTGCTGGGCCCCTCAGTGGATGCCATAATCAGTAGGCGAAAGTTCTAAGAGAAATAAGATATTTGCAAGGTCTCAAAGTTTCTCCCCCAAGGAAGTTATTCATTACAAGGGAAAAAAATAGAAATTTTACAAAGGAGAACATCAGCAGGCGCTAGTTTAACCGAGCGATCGAGGTTAATGTTGACGTAACACCGAGACAGATACAACATCGCCTCTGTGGCATTCTTGCCAAAAATGCATAACCTCGTCTTGAACATGGGAGAACGGCAGACAAATCCAAATGGAGGGCCATTCTCAAAATCCTTGACCAGTGCTTTTCACAAATGTCAAGGTCATGAGAGACTGAGAAACCATGACAAGGAAGAGACTCAAGACAAAACAGCTAAAGGCAGAGGAGGACCCTGGATTGGATCCCGGGACAGAAGCAGGACGTTCGTGGAAAAGCCTATAAAATGTGGATTCGGTCTGTAGTTTTGTTAACAGTATCATATCCATGTCAGTTCCCTCACTGTGATCGTCATACTGTGGTTGTATAAGATTTCAACATTAGAGGAATCCGGGAAAAGGGCATATGGAAACTCTCAGCTCTTTTTTGCAAATTTCTGTAAATTTAAAATTATTACAAAATAGGCCAGGCACGGTGGCTCATGCCAGTAATCCCAGAACTTTGGGAGGCCAAGACAGGTGGATCACTTGAGGTCAGGAGTTCAAGACCAGCCTGGCCAACATGGGGAAACCCTATCTCTACTAAAAATACAAAAAATTAGCCAGGCGTGGTGGCACACACCTGTAATCCCAGCGACTCAGGAGGTGAGGCAGGAGAATCACTTGAACCCGGGAGGCGGAGGTTGCAGTGAGCCGAGATCACACCACTGCACTCCAGTCTGGGCGACAGAGGGAGACTCTGTCTCAAAAACAAATAACTAAAATAAAGTAAAATAAAATAATTACAAAATAAGGAAGTTTTTCTTTAAAAGAAGAATGATGCCACCTGAGGAACGAGGGAACTGAGGTACTTACATACCAACTGCTTAGGGCCATTGGTTGAGGGTTTCTGGGGGCAGTGGAAGCCCCAGTACTTCCAGCTGCTGGCTGGGAAAAGTGGTCTTCCAAGGTGCAGGTGAAAAGCCTTCAGGCACTGGTGTTCGGGAGTTGAGCTGAGCATCATGGCCGTCGTACAGATATGGGTTGGACCCTGGCAGTGTCCACTACAAACTCTCACTCTGAGCAGCCTAGGAATGTTCTAGAGACCTCAAGATTCCTTCCTTGCTGTAGTGTCTTCCCAAATCAATTTCAATATAACCCCAGTGCACTCACTCAACCGTCCAACAATGACCCCTTCCGGAATGTGTACATCAGCAGGCAGATAATGGAGTCTTCTCTGTTTTCAGAATAAAATTCAGTATAAAATTCAGTTGATGGCCAAGCATGATGGCTCACACCTGTAATCCCAGCACTTTGGGACGCCGAGGCAGGCGGATCACTTGAAGTCAGGAGTTCAAGATCAGCCTGGCCAGCATGGTGAAGCCCCTTCTCCACTAAAAATACAAAAATTAACTGGGCATGGTGGCACACATCTGTAATCCCAGCTACTCAGGAGGCTGACACATGAGAATCTCTTGAACCTGGGAGGCAGAGGTTGCAGTGAGCCAAGACCATGCCACTGCACTACAGCCTGGGCGTCAGAGTGAAATTCTATCTCAAAAAAAAAAAAATTCCTGTAGATAATGATTGGTGAGTTAAAAACAAAAAGCAGAAAGTACCTCCATGCATTAGTAATTCCACATAAGCATATGAGTTTGACCTAAATTCAACTGTAATGATCTGTGACAAGAAATCGGTGTTTCCTTCCACTATAAATCAAAGAAATACCCCTCATTTCATTCTCGCGTCCACAGACAGTAACACACTGTGCTCTCGGCTTACCTCACACAGCATCAGGGGCCCCTGGCTCCCAAACGTACAGTCCTTTCTTCGGAAAAGTCACCTCTCTTGTGGATCCGATGGTACATTTATTTTGGAAAAGAGAGGGAGTTCATTATCCATACTCCCAACTTCTGTTTTAAATTATTGCTCCGGCCTTACTGCCAAACCCATCAGGTATAAAGGGACTCATGGCTAAGTGTGTAAATAATTTTTAAAATTCCACTGGTAGTGATTTGGAAATAAGAGGAGTTTTATTTTCCCTTTTCTTTTTTCTTACTTTTTTTTTCTTTCTGCTAGGATTACTAAGGAATTTAACGTTGTTTTAATTTGCAACACAAGTGGAGTCTATGAAAACCCCTCATGCCCAGGATATGAAACCTGCACTTTACAGCATCAGAAAGCTTTAGGGTATTAAGTAATTGATTTAATTAATCAAGCAAGCAACTTTTTTCCTCCTCTGGCCCCACTCTGAATGTGGCAAGGTTCTTATAAAGATCCAAGAACGTGGAGACATGGGGTAGACCCATGAACCTAGAAAACCAAGGTGACTCATACAGAGGCACTAATGGGCAAACAGCCGGGGTGCCCAGGTTTAGGCAAATTTGAGAGTTCTCGATATTTTTATTTTATCAAACTCGGTTTCACTGATCCAGCAGACATCTGGGCATGTTGATTTTCTTCCTAAACAGCACCCAATTTTCCTCCAGAGACCCACCCCCATGAGCTTTCAGAGAAGGGGTTGAGACGGGGCCCCACCCAGGCAGCGGGAACCCAGGGACCCACAGCCATGTAATTGGCTCAAGGGTTGACACATGACTCCACAGGAGCCAATGAGAATGCTGGGATCCAGACGCCAGTTTTCTCTTTTCTTTTCTTTTCTTTTTTCTTTTTTTTTTTTTTTTGAGACAGAGTCTTGCTCTGTCGCCCAGTCTGCAGTGCAATGGTGCCATCTCGGCTCACTGCAAGCTCTGCCTCCCAGGTTCAAGCGATTCTCCTGCCTCAGCCTCCCGAGTAGCTGGGACTACAGGCACGTGGCACCATGCCTGGTTAATTTTTTGTATTTTTAATAAAGACGGGGTTTCACCATGTTAGCCAGGATGGTCTCGATCTCCTAACCTCGTGATCCGCCCGCCTTGGCCTCCCAAAGAGCTGGGATTACAGGCGTGAGCCACGGCGCCCTACCCGGTTTCCTCTTTTCTTCCAAGGGAGCTGGTGCCGCCGTCTTGTGAGCGCCAGGTGAGGCTGCTGCTGCAGGTGGCCACAGGAGAAGCCCAAGAACAGACTCAACATGGGGAAGATGGGGACAAGAATTCGAGAAAGAGAAGCTTGAAATCATATCCTGATGACACTGTTGAGGCCCCTACATCCAGCTGCACCCAAAGCCTGCAACTTTGGCCAAATACAGCAGTAAATTATTTTAGAGCTTAACCTCGTTGGATTTTCTGTCACTTGCAACCAAAAGAGACCTAAGCTAATTTGTCTGGAAAATTAACAAAGCAACACCACATAACTTTAAAAGTTACTCTTTAGAGGCTCTTCTGGCAACTTTGCTTCTTCTCTGGTCAACCACAGATGCAGTGTGGAGGACTGACAGGGTCATCTGTCAGCGCTGGGGGGCGAGAGCCCCGGTATCTGACTCAAGAGTGGCTGTGGACCACACGTCCTCTCTCTGGACTCAGTTCCCAAGTGAGGGAGAGGACAGCATTGTCTTTAAAATCCCAGACCCGTGTTAATTTGCTTGACTGTTGTAATCATGTTACTATACTTATGTATATCAAAACATGTGGTGCACCGCGTGTGCACATGCACGCACACACACATACACTAAATACATCACCAAAAAGAATCTAGCAGCTGGGGGGTGGGGATGAAAACACTTATTATCTTGATTACAGTGCTGGTTTCCTGGGTACATATATCTGTCAAAACCCATCACATCGTATACTTTAAATACATGCAATTCATTGTCCATCAATTATGCCTCACTAAAGCTGGAAAGAAAAAACTATTTTAAAAATCTATAGATATCTGTGGATATCCAGATGCAGATAAGTTCTATAAGAAATCGAAAATGTAGCTGGGCACCGTGGCTCACACCTGCAATCCCAGCACTTTGGGAGGCTGAGGTGGGTGGATCACCTGAGGTCAGGTGTTTAAGACCAGCCTGGCCAATATGGCAAAACCCTATCTCTACTAAAAATACAAAAATTAGCTGGGTGTAGTGGCAGGCACCTGTAACCTTAGCTACCCGGGAGGCTGAGGCAGGAGAATCGCTTGAATCCAGGAGGAGGAGGTTGCAGTGAGCTGAAATCGCGCCACTGCACTCCAGCCTGGGAGACAGGGCGAGACTCCGTCCCAAAAAAGAAGAAAAAAGAAAAAAAAGAGAAATTGAAAATGTATAGTTTTTATTTTAATGGTAATGAAAAAAATAAATGCAAGCATAATCTGGAAAAATAAATTTGTTAAATAAATTAAAAAATAGAATCCAACCTCCAAAATGATGTAATCTGTTATTTTAGTGACTGTGAAGACAGACCACAAACCTCATGATAGCTACACAAACACACAATGGTTCTTCCCCAGGATACCCCATTACCACACAGACTACTCCAGCTCCTCTCATGGGGTCCGCCTGTCCCTGGAACCTGACAGCCAGATGCCCCACTGGACACTGGAACTGAGCAGGGAAAGTCAGGCACAAACCCAGAATCCTCACCCGCTTACTCATCCACACAAAGTCCTGCCACCATGTTGTAGGAAGCTGGATGGAAGAGCAGAGAACATGGATACCTAAGTGTTCCACGCCTGGATTCCTGGGTTGCCACGATGGAAAGTTAAATTGCTGAACTTCGAGGAAAAGTGTTCTTGTTTTTGTGCATGAGAGTAATTGCAGCAATAGCAGCACTTTACATGTGGGTGAGAGTCAATATCTATCCAAGTGTGCTCTGGTTTTCCTACTCTGGTCATGTCTGGAGATGCAGCAACTCTAATACTAGTAACCGCTCAGCTTCCAAATATTTATTATGTGTATAATGAGCTCAAAAGACATTGGGAAGGGTGTTAGAAAAACTCAGTTCCTGATGTAAATTTTCTTAAACTGAGCAGAGTGGGAATAAAAGGATACTACTTCAGGCCAGGTGCGGTGGCTCACGCCTGTCATCCCAGCACTTTGGGAGGCCAAGGTGGGTGGATCACCTGAGGTCAGGAGTTCAAGACCAGCCTAGGCAACACAGTGAAACCCCATCTCTACTAAAAGTGCAAAAATTGGCCTGGCATGGTGGTATGCGCCTGTGATCCCAGCTACTTGGGAGAATGAGGCAGGAGAATTGCTTGAACCCAGGAAGCGGAGGTCGCAGTGAGCCGAGATCGTGCCACTGCACTCCAGCCTGAGCAACAGGGTGCAGTCTCAAAAAAAAAAAAGGATACTTCTTCAACATTATACACACATTCTACACACATGCACCTACCCCACATATCCCACACATCCCATGTGTTGTATCTACACTGGATAAAGGAGCCTCTTGCACACACAGTGGACACTCCAGCCTGTGTGTCCATGCTCCCCTCATGCTCCCTGTATCAGCCACCTCACCCCAGCAAGGTGGTCTGTCCCAGACTCTAGTCATTTGGGCAGAGAATTCTGGGGTCCTAAGTATCAGGAGTTGTCTAGGGCCAGGGCTGGGATGAGAGCAAGCAAAAGAGCTGCCCTGGGGAGCCCGGTTTAAGGGGGCACCCACTCACAGGTTCCACCTCTGCGCCTGCACCATCTGGAGTGTGAGTGCCTCCTTAAAGTTTGCACCTGGGGCTCTTTCTAGTCTGACCGTGCCCTGCTGGGGCTTTTGTAAGCTCTGGGTGGACTCCTTGCCCTCCTGGGGAGGGGCACAGCCAGAAGAGGTGCACAGCGAGGCTCTGTGAAGCACAGTCCCAGGGCAGCCCTCCACCCCGCCAGCCAAGCTTAAGGGCACTGCTGGCCCCAGATACCACGTCCTAACCACCCTCATAACACAGGGTTTAGAAACCGCAGCCCCAGCCAGGCGCCATGGCTCACGCCTGTAATCCCAGCACTTTGGGAGGCCAAGGCGGGCAGATCACCTGAGGTCAGGAGTTGGAGACCAGCCTGACCAACATAGTGAAACCCCATCTCTACTAAAAATACAAAAATTAGCCAGGCGTGGTGGCGGGCATCTGTAATCCTGTCAACTTGGGGGGCTGAGGCAAGAGAATCTCTTGAACCCAGGAGGCAGGGGTTGCAGTGAGCCGAGATCGTGCCATTGCACTCCAGCCCGGGCAACAAGAGCGAAACTCCGTCTCAAACAAAAAGAAAGAAACCGCAGCCCCCAAATACACCTCTCAATCTCCGCCTCCGCACCATTCCCCAAATACCCTTTCCGGGAGCCCCGTTTCTGTTTTCCTGGGCTGAAGCAGCCCTCCCTTCCCTCTGCTCTCCAAAACACAGCTCTTTTCAGGACCAGGCACCGGCAGCACAGTGGTTTCCTCCCATCTGGAAAAACAGAATGGCAGCCTCTTCTATCGACCGGCTTCAAAGGCATGGGGACAGATGGATTTTTCCCGTGCTTCATTAACAGTCGCAAAGAAGCCCTTGCATCTCTTCCATCCTGTTCTATTTCCAGGGATCTGTGTCTCCAGGTGCCTCTGACCCTCACCCCCAAGACCCCAAGGCTGAGGAAGCCACAGAGGAGGAGATGGCCCCTTGGGACTGACAGGACTTGGGGTTTTCAGGAGGAGGACCGGGGTACACGATGCCCACGCAGTCAGCTGCTCCTGTCTCAGTGCGACTCCCGATCACAACATGGGTTTTTAAAATCCTGTCCTTCCCAGGAACTTGAAGCTGCTCCTGTGTGTATCACTTTTATTTACCTGTCTAACAGTCACAGGAGGGATAATGCACTTTAACTTCGATTTGTAGATGAAGGGCAAGAACCGGTGAAGCCGAGGAGATCACGAGTCTCAAGGGCCAGGTTGGCCGAAGATGAGAGGCAAAGACCCTGTGTGTCTCTGGCATGTTTTAATGGGCTGTTCTGGGACAGGCACAAATTGAGTTTAAAAAAAAAAAAAAAAAATTCTTTTCTAAGCCAAATCCCAATGCCACTTTCATGGGACTTTTTTTTTTTTTTTTTTTTTTTTTTTTTGAGACAGAGTCTTGCTGTGTCTCCCAGGCTGGAGTGCAGTGGCGTGATCTCGGCTCACTGCAAGCTCCGCCTCCCGGGTTCACGCCATTCTCCCGCCTCAGCCTCCCAAGTAGCTGGGACTACAGGCGCCCGCCACCACGCCCGGCTAGTTTTTTGTATTTTTAGTAGAGACGGGGTTTCACCATGTTAGCCAGGATAGTCTCGATCTCCTGACCTTGTGATCCACCCGCCTCGGCCTCCCAAAGTGCTGGGATTACAGGCTTGAGCCACCGCGCCCGGCCTCATGGGACTTTTAAAAGCATTTTGCACTGTGACAGCAGTCAGGAGACAGAGGCTGGGGCTGGGGGCCTGGAGCCGGCCACAGGGGCAGAAGGGAGATGTCCAGACGGGACACCATCCAGATCTGCGCTTCACCATTTTTAAGGGAGCAGACAATTATTTCCACTGGAATCCAACGAGGACTGAGATTTTCAATTTTCCTACAGCTCAGGGAGGAAATTGAGACTTTTAGTTCTGGTTCATTCATTTCAGTTCAGAATTGCTCTCTGGCTGGAAAACTCCAATGGTTTCCTTCTGGGTGAACTTTTCTGCCTTCACTTCTTCCAACTCCCCATACATTGAGCTCCAGCTCTTTCTTTTCACTCTTTTATTTTTTTCTTCAGCCTCCAAACTGTTGTAAAATTATCCTTCTATTTGGGATTTATGATGTCTCCACCTTTCAGAAATCTTTCATCGGATTACTTTGGCCGTGAGAAAAGGGTGGTTGTTTCCAGACCCGTGTTAAAATTTCCTTCATCACAATTTACGGACCTAGGGGTATAAATGTCTATCCAAATCGTCCCTTGGTGGAACAGGAATCCAAGTCACTTAAGTAGTGCGGCACTGGTTTATAGTGGGGAGCATAGCTGCCTTCCAAAGTCACTTGGGTAAAGGGTGCTGTGTTTTAGGGGAGGAATAAGAAGTAGGACCGCTCTGCAATGGATTAGTACATTTGCTTTAGACTCATACATATTCCAAACCCTGAGGCCATAGACCACCCTTCATAAACCTCCAAATGCATACCCCTGTGGAACCCCTGGTCCTGACCCCACAGGACCCAGCTCCCCACCCACACAGAGCAACTCAACAAGGAAACATTCGTGCCACGCAACCTGGCTCCTGCCCATCAGAAGCCAAGTGAACAGCAGAAAAGACTTATTGCTCTTCATGCCAATCATTTCCTTATTAAAAATATAAAATAGGAAAAGAGGATTTTTTTAGAGGGGTTGGAGGTGGGACAGGTAGGGTGGAAACTGTACTGCCAACAATCGCCATTTCCTGGAACGGAACCCCAGACCCTGAATGTCATTCTGCATATTGTCAAACCCATCCTTCTCCGGACCCAGCATTCCCTGGCAGCCACCCAATAGGAATACTGTCCTGTCCAGTCTTTGAAAACTTCCTTTAAAACACTCTTGGTGTTCTACTTAAATGTGAGAAGGTCACAGGTTCACTGGCCTGGAAAGAAAGACAGGCTATTTAGGAAGGTTTATATCACTTCCCCCTCCAAGCACTTAATGTCTCCCCACCAGCTCTGAAACAAAGCGTATCTGTAGTTCCTGTAGGGACAAAACGATCCACATTGCAGGCCCTTGATGCATCTGTTAAACTGAATTAACCTGTGTTCATTTCCTTATCTGGAAAAATGAGCACAAAAATGAGCTCTGCCAATCTGGAACTGCCTGGTGGGGCCGGCAAACAGGCAATTTTGATGACTTTCCATAAACACCAACTTTAACAAGATACCCTTTTGTCACCAGCTCAGTCATAGTGTGTTGCAGTGAGTTGCTACTGCATAACAAGCAAGTCTAAAACACAGGGACTTAAAATAAGAGCCTTTTATTATATTTCACAATTCTGTGCATGCAGAAGTCAGGCAGGGCTCAGCTGGGTGATTCTTCTGTTCTATGCTCTCAACAGAGATCATTCAGTAGTACCTCACCAGCTGATAGGCTGGTCTAGAGTCCAAGATGGCTTCATTCATACACCTGGCACCTTTGGGAGGATGGCTGAAAGGCTGGACCCCGATGGATTATCAACTGGAAGGTCACATGTGGTCACCCCAGCATGGTAGGCACAGGATAACTGGTTTTCTTACGTAATGGCTCAGGACTCCAAGTGTGAGTGTTCCAGCAAACAAAGTAGATGTTTCGTGGCCTTCTATGACCTAGCTTTGGAAGTCATATGGAGGCACTTCCACTCTAGTCTATTGGTCAAAGCAGTCCAATGCTGCCTAGTTTCCAGAGAAGAGCACCTACCCTCCATCTCTCAAAGACAGGAGTGTCTAAGAATTTGTAGATATGTTTTCAAAAGATCTGAATTTTTAGCATCACAGATAATCACAGTAATGCCCAACCTTTGTTCCTTTTTTTCTTTTTCTTTCTTTCTTTTTTTTTTTTTTTTTGATATGGAATCTCACTCTGCCACTCTGTCACCCAGGCTGGAGTGCAATGGTGTGATCTCGGCTCACTGCAACCTCCACCTCCCAGGTTCAAGCAATTCTCCTGCCTCAGCCTCCCAAGTAGTTGGGATTACAGGTGCCCACCACCACGCCCACTAACTTTTGTATTTTTAGTAGAGACGGGGTTTCGCCATGTTGGCCAGGATGGTCTTGATCTCCTAACCTCAGCTGATCCACCTGCCTCAGCCTCCCAAAGTGCTGGGATTACAGGCATGAGCCACCGTGCCCGGCCTCTCTTTCATTCTCTTATTTCTTCTTCTTTTTCTTCATTTATTCAATGATATTTATTGGGCAACTGCCAAGTGCTAAGCACTGGAAACATGGAGTCATGGGGTGAACAAGACCTAGTTCCTGTCTGCTTGGAACCCAGAGTCTAGAAGAGGAAACAGATAATCAAATAATCTAACGATAAGTGTATCTTTACAAATCAAGACCAATGCTCTGGGACAGAGCTTGCCAAACTTTTCTATAAATGGCCAGATAGAAAGTATTTTAGGTTGTGTGAGCTATACAGTGTCTGTTGTAACTACTCAACTCTGCAAGAAGCAGTCATGGGCAATACAGAAAAAAAAAAAAAAAAAAAAAAATTAGTATCACAGTGTGCAAATAAAACTTTATTTACGCCAGGCCTGGTGGCTCATGCCTGTAATCCCAGCACTTTGGGAGGCTGAGGTGGGTGGATCATGAGGTCAAGAGATCAAGACTATCCTGGCCAACATGGTGAAACCCTGTCTCTACTAAAAATACAAAAATTAGCCAGGCGTGGTGGCGCGCACCTGTAGTCCCAGCTACTCAGGAGGCTGAGGCAGGAGAATTGCTTGAATCCAGGAGGCAGAGGCTGCAGCGAGCCAAGATCACACCACTACAACAGAGCGAGACTCCAGTTCCAAAAAAAAAAAAAAAAAAAAACTTTATTTACAAAAACAGGTGGAGGGCCAGATTTAGCCCAACGGTTGTCATGTGTTGACCTCTATTCTGGAGGAAAGGAACATTTTTCTATCAAGATGTATAACAAAAAAGCCTGATGTACTTTGGGATAGGGAGTCTTTCCCTGAGGAAGTGACTTTTGAATGAGTAGGCATTAACCAGGTGAGGGGGTACCTGGATGGTGGCGGGCAAGTGGAGGGAGAATCATCGCACACTGGAAGAAGTTTAAAAGAGTCAGTTTAGACAGAGGGGAGAAGGCTCAGGGGAAACTGCCAAGAAATGGAGAGAGGTAGACTGTGGTCAAATCACGTAGTATTCATGTTAAAATCTCAGGGGTTATGATATCAAAAGCAATGGAAAGCCAATGAAGGATTTTAAGACTTTGAGAAAAATGATGTATGTGTAATTTTCTTTTCCCTTAATTAGGACACATACTGACCTAGCTGAATGGGTTGGGGTTGCATTTTCTAGCAAGAAATGAGTTAAAGATAGGCTGGGCGCAGTGGCTCACACCTGTAATCCCAGCACTTTGGGAGGCCAAGGCGGGTGGATTGCCTGAGGTCAAGAGTTCGAGATCAGCTTGGCCAAAATATGGTGAAACCCTGTCTCTACTAAAAATACAAAAATTAGCTGGGTGTGGTGGCACGTGCCTGTAGTCCCAGCTACTTGAGAAGCTGAGGCATGAGAATCGCTGGAACCCAGGAGGCAGAGGTTGCAGTGAGCCAAGATTGCGCCACTCTACTCCAGCCTGGGTGACAGAACGAGACTCCTATAAAAAACTCTAAAAAAAAAAAAAAAAAAAATTAAAGTTGAGAGTGTGATGGCAATGCTGGAGAGATGAGGTGTCACATTTTGGTGGTCTTTATAACCTTGCAGGAAGGTCACGGGAATAGTCACACATTCCAAGGGATCAAAAAGTACGGAAAGTACTTTTTCACACTATTATCATGCTATTCATACATAAGGTCTTATTATTATTCAAGGTCGGTGCCCCAGAGGGATTCCTTGCATAATTAACTAATTGGTCTCACATTCCTTGCCACGGATTTTGATTTTTTTTTTTTTTAAGTATTTGGCTCCAAAGGTTTTTAAACTATTCTGTTTCATGGTGTTAATTTTTCCATTGTCTAGACAGCTGGAGAGTCAGACAGGATTATCAAGAGGAAACAGCCGATTTATGACCAAAAGTCAACCTTCTCAGCCAATGGAATTTACATATTAATGACACTGTGGCAGCTGTCATAAGAAAACTTGTAAAAACCAAACCTTTCACATTCGTGCATTTCTGAAACTAGCATTGGGCAGATGTTTTGCATTTTTAATACACATGAAAGACCCTTTAACAAAACCACAGAAGAAAGAGATTGATAAGCGTGTGCCTGGTGGTGGGGCAGTGGGAGCTCAAGTTTAAAAGACACATCAACCAACTTTCTAGAATCTTATAAGACATAAGATGAAAGGGGCCCAGGAGTCCTATGGCCACTTTTCAAGCTTTGACAGAATCAAAAGACAGAAAGATGAGCCCATTAGAGTTGGGTCATAAAACCAAATTCAGAGTAAGAGGGAACCTCAGAGGTCACACTGCTTCCTGCTTGTACCTGCTTCCACATTCCTCCCAAATGGGCAGTCCGCTTATGTAAATATCTCTGTTGACAAGGAATTCACTGACTTCCTAAATAAAACAACTTCTTCCTTCTATAGACTCACTGTCTTCTTTGAAATTCTCACTCATTGGTCCCAGATTTGGCCTCTGAGGCCAGTAGAATATGCCTGGCCCCTCACATAGTGTTCTACTGTGACATCCTCTGAAACAGGTCAAATATTCTTAGTTTCATTCACAATTTGTCTTAAGACACAGTCTCCTCATCAAGAAGACCCTCTCAGTTGGCACTGAATTTGGCTGCCTGGATGGAGACTTGGGTCCAGTGGTTGCCACTCTCCTGTTAAAACTTCACTTCATTGTCCATTGCAATAGGATAAACTCCAAACTCAGTAACCTAGACTGACATTATGCATGTGAAATAGGCTGCAATAGGCTGCATAGTAAGTGCTCCATAAGCATTAGTTCTCATCCACTCAGTCATTCATTATGGCATGAACTAACAAGGGATTCTCTTTCTTATAAAACTAGTTTATGCAGTTACTTCATGATCCTATCAATATCTCAGGCTCCTTCTATCTTTCTCCCTCCCTATCTATTATTGAGAATGTCCCTTCAAGGTCACAAGATGGCCGTTCCACCTCCAGCCTCATGTCCCCGTTTGAAGCAAGAAAAAACAGTGACAAAAGGAAGAAGTGGTGCTTAACTAAGGAAAGCAAAACAATCTCAGAAGGCGCCCTTGGCTTTCCACTTACAGCTGATTGGTCAGAGTTGTGCCATGTGATCACCCTAGGCACAAGGGAGCCTGGGAGATGTAGTTTCATTAGCTAGAATAGGGAAGAATGATGTTGGGTAGGCAACTAGTAGTTCAATGTTTGCTAAAACCTCTTCTGATAATGTGCCTCTAGAAGTCAGGGGTCCAGAATTGGGCCACATGTCCCAGACGTGGTCTACACAATCAGAATATAAAAATGAGATGACTCGGCTGGGCACGGTGGCTCACGCCTGTAATCCCAGCACTTTGGGAGGCCGAGGCAGGTGGATCACGAGGTCAGGAGATCGAGACCATCCTAGCTAACACAGTGAGACCCCATCTCTACTAAAAATACAAAAAATTAGCCGGGCGTGGTGGTGGGTGCCTGTAGTCCCAGCTACTCAGGAGGCTGAGGCAGGAGAATGGCATGAACCCAGGAGGCAGAGCTTGCAGTGAGCTGAGATCCGGCCACTGTTCTCCAGCCTGGGTGACAGAGCAAGACTCCGTCTCAAAAAAAAAAAAAAAAAAGAATCCATTGGCTATATGAAATTTATATTAAAAATATTATATGTTTTATTATTATTTGCAAAGTACGTGCCACACATTCTTTACATTAGTGAAACTTGTAAGACACACACACACTCTCTCTTTCCCTCTCCCTCTCTCTCTTTCTTTCCGGAGGGCTGATTGTTATACAATTACCACTGGTTCTAAGTACAGCCGTCCCTCAGTGTCTGTGGGAGATTGGTTCCAGGGCCCCCACAGACAGCAAAATGTGGAGATGCTCAGGTCCCTGATATCAAATGGTGTGCTATTTGCATATAACCTATGCACATCCTCCTGTATACTTCAAAATATCTCCAGATTGCTTATAATACCTAATACAATGAAAATACTACATAAATAATTGTTATATTGTTCAGGAAATAATAACCAAAAGGTCTGTACATGTTCAGTACCATTTTTTCCTGAATATTTTCGATCCGAGGTTGGTTAAATCCCCAGATGCAGACCACACATACAGAGAGCTGTCTGCAATACTAAATCTCATGCAGCCCAGCTCTAAGGCAAAATGATCCTGTGTCCTTTGGAATTTTTAGAGGAAGCTGATGATATCACACAACCAATGGGATACAGAGCAGAAGCCCCCGGAAGGAGCTGGCCAACAGGGAGGAACTGGAATCTTGTTGAGAGAGGTATGGGCTTTTGCTGATGTTAGCTCCCGCCTCTGGGTGCATGTTTGTGTCAGGTCTCTGAGCCCAGGCCTGCACGTACACATTCAGATGGCCTGAGGCAACTGAAGAACCACAAAAGAAGTGAAAATGGCCGATTCCTGCCTTAACTGATGACATTCCACCATTGTGATTTGCTCCTGCCCCACCCTAACTGATCAATTAACCTTGTGACATTCCTTCTGCTAGACAATGAGTCCCAGGAGCTCCCCACCAAGCATCTTGTGACCCCCGCCCCTGCCTGCAAGAGAACAACCCCCTTTAACTGTAATTTTCCACTACCTACCCAAATCCTATAAAACTGCCCCACCCCTATCTCCCTTTGCTGACTCCTTTTTTGGACTCAGTCCGCCTGCACCCCGGTGATTAAAAAGCTTTATTGCCCACACAAAGCCTATTGGGCGGTCTCTTCACACGGATGGGCATAACAGTGTAATGGCCCCCATGTCCTTTGAAACAAAGACAGAGAAAGAAGAGAAATGCCAGTAGGTCCTGCTGGTAAAATACAAAAGAAGCGATGTAAGACTGAAGCCTCACTGTGGCCAGTACGTCATCTCCTCACCGTATTCTCGCTTTGTCCCTGCTCTGCCCCCATGATCACTGCTCAGTATGAGTTCACTGTGGCTTATCCGATCGGCTCCGTCCATTCCCAGGGCCTGTCCCCAAGCAAAGCTCAAACTAGACAGCCGGATTGATTTTGCCCTTTGTGAAAGGACTGTCGGGTGGCGTGGCTGTGTTGCACGTGAAACCCAGGAGTCCTAGTGGCAAAGCCAGGTACAGAGAAATTACAATTAAACCCTGGCATGGGCGACTGGCCGTGATGGGACACCCCAGTTCTTTGTTGCTTTGCTTGGTGCTCTGTGTGGGCACTGGAGGCTTTGCGCGGTGCTGGTTTCACACATGAATGATAAATACCCTCTAGCATGGCCCGGACAGAGCTCCACAGCGGGAGTTTCATCATCAGGTGTCGCCAAATTTGGAAATTCTGTTGCCAAAGCTTTAACAAGTTTCCAGATGTAAGGCCTAAAAACAAAGTGCTGACACGCCTCTCCCCTGCCCCTTCCCCTCATCTCTATAAGCCAGTTCAGGTGAGCTCTAGGGTCTATACCCTAGACATTGAGAGACAGGACTAGCTGGATTTCCTAGGCCAACTAAGAATCCCTAAGCCTAGCTGGGAAGGTGACTGCATCCACCTTTAAAAACGGGGCTTGCAACTTAGCTCACACTCAACCAATCAGGTAGTAAAGAGAGCTCACTGAAATGCTAATTAGGCGAATACAGGAGGTAAAGAAATAGCCAATCATCTATCGCCTGAGAGCACAGGGGGAGGGACAATGATCAGGATATAAACCCAGGCATTCAAGCCTGCAAGGCAACCCCCTTTGGGTGCCCTCCCATTTTATGGGAGCTCTATTTTCACTCTACTGAATCTTGCAACTGCACTCTCTTCTGGTCCCTGTTTGTTATGGCTCGAGCTGAGCTTTTGCTCACCGTCCACCACTGCTGGTTGCCGCCATCGCAGACCAGTGGCTGAGTTCCAGCCCTCTGGATCTGGCAGGGTGTCCGCGGTGCTCCTGATCCAGTGAGGCCGTGCCCATTGCCGCTCCCAATCGGACTAGAGGCTCCCCATTGTTCCGGTGCGGGCTAAGTGCCCCGGGTTCGTTCTAATCCAGCTGAACAGAGCTGTAACACTCACTGCATGGCCCAAGATTCCATTCCTTGGAATCCGTGAAGCCAAGAACCCCAGGTCAGAGAGTAAGAGGCTTGCCGCCATCTTGGAAGTGGCCTGCTGCCATCTTGGGAGCCCTGAGAACAAGGAAGGACGCCCAATAACAATGCAACTCATTTACAATGATAATTTGCCAAGATGCAGATTCTTTCCAAATCAGTGTGTTGGTTTAGTGTAAATCAGTCAAGACCCTTGATGGAATTTTTCAATCTTTGCAGAATAATTCTGAAATTCATCTAAAAACTTGCCCTGGCAAGCGTAGCTAACTTTAAAGAAGATGTAAGAGAGGGGATCTAGGCCTTCCATGTATTAAAACTGTCTCAATAAACTACACTTATAAAACTGCATTAATGACCAGGTGTGGTGGCTCATGCCTGTAATCAAAGCACTTTGGGAGGCCGAGGCAGGTGGATCACTTGAGGTCAGGCGTTTGAGACCAGCCTGGCCAACATGGTGAAACGCCACCTCTACTAAAAATACAAAAATTAGCCAGGCATGGTGGCGGGTGCCTGTAGTCCCAGCTACTCGGGAGGCTGAGGCCAAGAGAATGGCTTGAACCTTGAATCTGGGAGATGGAGGTTGCAGGGAGCCAAGATCGTACCACTGCACTCCAGCCTGGGGGTGACAGAGTGAGACTCCATCTCAAAAAACAAACAAACAGAACACCCTGCATAAATAAATGTAACAGTTGACAGAAATTCAAGAATTGATGTATGACAAGGGTAGTGGTAACTGGGGGAAAATACAAATTATTTTATAATAGTGCTGGGACAACTGGGTGGTAGCAATTGGGGAAAATAAATGAATTTAGATTTTTACCTCAAACTGTATACCAAAATAGATTACAGATGGTTAAATGCATAAACCAAAACTGTAAAAAATACAACAGTTCTTTAATCTTGGGGTACAGGAGGACTTTATGTGATTTAAGACAATGAAAGAAATTCACAAAGAAACCATGGAAAACAATAGGCTGGCTAGATAATTTTGTCATTGGCCTTGAATTGAGAAACATCATCAACAAAACCAATCCACGATACCAAATTGAGGGAAATACCTGAAACAAACATGACAAGGAGTCGATAGCCTTCATAGAGGGAGACTTCATACAAATACATGAGAAAACACTGTCTCTCTGGCCAGCACTTTGGGAGGCCGAGGTGGGTG
This sequence comes from Theropithecus gelada, assembly GCF_003255815.1. Taxonomy (NCBI): domain Eukaryota; kingdom Metazoa; phylum Chordata; class Mammalia; order Primates; family Cercopithecidae; genus Theropithecus; species Theropithecus gelada. The sequence goes on along the minus strand of NC_037679.1, from coordinate 83,337,615 downwards.
GATCACGAGGTCAGGAGTTCGAGACCAGCCTGGCCAATATGGTGAAACCCTGTCTCTAATAAAATACAAAAATTACCTGGGCATGGTGGCACACGCTGTAGATCCAGCTGCTCGGGAAACTGAGGCAGGAGTATCACTTGAACCTGGGAGGCAGAGGTTGCAGTGAGCCAAGATCGCGCCACTGCACTCCAGCCTGGGTGACAGAACGAGACTCCATCTCAAAAAAAAAAAAAAAAAGAAAAAAGAAAACACTGTCTCTTTGATAGGTAAGTGGGTAAAGAAAAGTGAGTAAAGAAAATCAAAGTTAATTCACAAAAAAGAAATATAAGAGTCAAATAAACATATGGGGGAAAATGTTCAGTCTCTCTTCATAATAAAAAAGCAAATTAGAATAATTTCTGCTCACATTGGAATCATTCTTCAAATCATCCAATTTGCAAAAGATGAAAAAGCCAAACTCCTCCACACTGTCGAGATGGCTGATTTAGGCTCTTTTATCACATAATGTACAGAGAAAGAAAGGTGGCAGTGTGTGTCAAGAACCTTTAAAATGTTCTGAGTTTTGGTTTTGCCATTTGCTTTTAAGCATCTCTCCTGGACAATACTTTGCGTATAAGGATATTTACCACAACAGACAAACCTAAACACCTGTGAATAAAACAGCCCTTCGGCATAATTCTTAAAGGCACCCTATAAATGAGGCGGGCATTAAAAATTGTGATGTTTGGCCGGGCGTGGTGGTTCACATATGTAATCCCAGCACTTTGGGAGGCCGAGGCGGGCAGATGGCTTGAGTACAGGAGTTCAAGACCAGCCTAGACAGCATGGTCAAACTCTGTCTCTACAAAAAATACAAACATTAACCAAGCATGGTGGTGCACACCTGTGGTCCCAGCTACTTGGGAGGCTGGGGAGGGAGGATCACTTGAACCTGGGAGACAGAGGTTGGAGTGAACGGAGATCACGCCACTGCACCGCAGCCTGGGCAACAGAGCAAGACCCCATCTCAAAAAAAAATTGTGAAGTTATTAGAAACACAGAAAAGATTTGTAACAGAACTAAGTGAAACATCCATCAATAGGAGAACAAATGGATAAACTTTTTACTTATTTGTTTATTCATAAAAATGTTATATTCATACTGTTTGTTTAGTCATCCAATTGGATGGTAGTCAGTGACAGAGAACAAACCTGCAGACCCATGAAGGAACACAGGGGGATCAAAAAGGTACTGCTGAGTGAAGAAAGATGGCCACAAAACATCCTGCAGGATTCCATTGATTTGCAGTTCTAGAACTTCAAAACTCATAGAAATCAGAACAGTAGTTGCCCAAAAGTGGGCGGGGCAAACTGACTGCAAAAGGACTGGAGGGAACTTTCTGGGGTGCTGGAAACATTTCTAAGTCTTGACCAAGGTAGAGGTTACACAGGTGTATACATTTGTCAAAACCCATCACCCTGTACATTTAAAGTGGATACATTTTATCATATGTACATTATACCATCATCATGTTAGTATAAAATAAACTTTCTAAAAACCTAAGTGACTCACTGAAATACCAATTGGGCTAAAAGCAGGAGGTAAAGAAATAGTCAATCATCTCTCACCTGAGAGCACAGGGGGAGGACAATGATCAGGATACAAACCCAGGCATTCGAGCCGGCAGTGGCAACCCCCTTTGGGCCCCCTCCCATTGTATGGAAGCTCTGTTTTCACTCTATTAAATCTTACAACTGCACACCCTTCTGGTCCATGTTTGTTCTGGCTCGAACTGAGCTTTCGCTCGCTGACCACCACTGCCGATCGCCACCGTCGCAGACCCGCACTGACTTCCACCCCTCCGGATCCGGCAGGGTGTCCGCTGCGTTTCTGATGCAGGGAGGCACCCACTGCCGTTCCTAATGGGGCTAGAGGCTGGCCATTGCTCCTGTGTGGCTAAGTGCCCTGGTACGTACTAATGGAGCTGAACACTAGTCGCTGGGTTCCACGGTTCTCTTCCATGACCGACGGCTTCTAATGGAGCTATAACACTCACTGCATGGCCCGAGGTTCCATTCCTTGGAATCCACGAGGCCAAGAACCCCAGGTCAGAGAACAAAAGGCTTGCCGCCATCTTGGGAGCTCTAAGAACAAAGACCTGCCGGTAACAAGCCCAGGAGGTCGAGGCTGCAGTGAGGTATGATCACACCACTGGACTCCAGCCTGGGTGACAGAGTGAGACCCTGTCTCAAAATAAATAAATAAATAGATAAAGAGAGAAAATAATAAAAAAGAGGAGGGGTCTAGGTGACTTCTAAGTCCATGCAAATAATCCTCTGCTGTCCCGTGTGTCCTCTGAATTTTCTGCAGGGAGCACACACATTGATGTTATAATTATTAATCAAATCAGAGTCAGCTTCCTATGGGACACATGGCCCGAGGGAAGCTTCAGGCACAAAGAAGATAAGTCCATGAGTGCTTTCTGCTCCCCAGAGTCTTACAGCCAAGCCCCCACCACCGTCCCAGCACCAGAGTGAGGCACATCCCCTTGTCACCGTCCCAGCACCAGAGTGAGGCACATCCCCTTGTCACCGTCCCAGCACTAGAGTGAGGCACATCTCCCCGCCACCATCCCAGCACTAGAGTGAGGCACATCCCCCCGCCACCGTCCCAGCACCAGAGTGAGGCACATCCCCCTGCCACCATCCCAGCACTAGGGTGAGGCACATGCCCCCGCCACCGTCCCAGCACTAGAGTGAGGCACATCCCCTCACCCCTTAGGGTCCTTCTGCCTCCCAAAGTCCACCTGAGATCTTTCTGATGATCTGTAAGGTCCAATGTACATTTCAGACATTTCCCATGGAAAATGGAAACGCAGCAGCCCAAGCTCCCAGCCTGGATACTTAGGGCCAGCCTGCTGAGTGGAGGTTGGCCAACCTGTCTGTGTCCTTGGAGGTTTAGGCAGAGTTGAGGCTAATGGGGGCAGGGATAGCTCTGGTATTTCAGCAAAATGTCATGAGCTGGGGGACACTGAGGGGCTTCTAGATCTGAATGAGGAGGCTGGGGACCATGCTTTGCATGGCATTCCTGGGGACAGCCCTTTGTAAGGGGGCCGATCATCCTAGCCAGAGTTCCATGGGATCTGGACTTGGTCCAAGCAGCCTTCAGTGGCAATCAGCTCTGAGTAGAAACCCAGCGGAGATGCAGGCCTAATGGCAGCTCCAAATTCTTCATTCCTGAACGCTTTGGGGTGAGGAGTGGGGGTTATGGTCTTGGCAAAAGCAGCTCAGTGTCAGCAAGCATTGCCCTGCAGAAAAACATGAATTCCTACAAAAGGGGCATTGTGTGAGCCACGGGAAGCCTTATGGAGGCATCAATCTTGTGTCACCCAGAGATGTTTATTATGAAGACAATGTCATGCAGCAGAGAGGTGGGGGCGGCAGGCAGGCGTATCCACCCTGGAGGCGGGTGACAGGGAAGGAGGACCCAATCCACATCCCGGGCTATTCATAAGCAGCCATTCAAGACGGCTTGTTCAAGATCTCACAGGAGAAGGAAAATGAGGAAGCCAAGAGCAGAAAGATGGAGTAAGACCATTTCTTTTGGCTTCCTTAGCAAGGACAAAACCTAAATCAAGTTCAGGATGCAGGAAGAGAGAGGGGCCCCGGTCAGGCAGGCTGTTGGGAGTTAACAGCAACTCAGAATTCCTCCAGGGCAACCATTCCTGTCCCTCACAGAGAACCCTGGGGGCGCTCCCCAGGGATAGGAAATTTCTTGGAAGCTCAGGACACTTTATTCCTAAGTAAAGCTCTGACGGGTTGGTAGGAAGAATGCAGCCTTTTTTTTCCTCTAAAGACGAAAAGACCCTGAATTTATCCTCACATCCAAAAGCCAGAGCTGGGATCCAACGTGGATCTCCCACCCTCACACAAATACAGAGTCAGCATCCAAAAAGAGCAGAGTCAACACTGCAGAGACCGATGGGCAATTCCTGGAGGGTGATGCCCCTGGGTTAGGACCGGAGGCTGGAAGCACCAACATATGGTAAGTGGAACACCCACGGGGATCAGGACTGAGCATCTGGACCAGACTGCATGACCCAGGGCTGTGAAACACTCTTCCTTCTCTCCTTCCAACCAGAGCGTCCAGACAGCCTCAGCTGGTTGAGGACAGGTGTGCGCCCAGCATCAGAAGCCTTAGCTCCACTGCAGCCATGGCTGCTTCCTATCATGTGACGCTGGGCACTTCACCTCCCTGTGCCCCAGCGTCCTCACAGTGTCCTCAGCATTCATTGAGACAAGCCCTGTCGAAGCCTCTCCACAATCCATCAGAGGTCACACATGCAAGCGCCACTGTTGTGTTTCCTTTGTTTTCTGCATTCAGCTAAGAAACAGTCCCCCGTGGAACAGCATAAACCTCCAAGGAGAGCTTTGGTCTTTGCAGAATAGAAAGAGTCCGTTTAATAGCTCAAATGCAGCACCTTTCAGCCAGAGAGCAGCCAGCAGGCTCGTGTTCCGAGAGCTGGATTTTTCCATTTGGGGGCATCGGGGTTTATTTGGAAAGAGAAGACACTGGGCTCGACTTCAAGCATCCTCATTTTACATGCCTGGCTCCAAGTAATATATTGTTTCAGTTTGACTTGCTGGCCTCCTTAGCCCAAAACAGGCCATACCAGAGAAGGGAGAGAACAGTGGGGAGACAGAAAGGGAGAGAATGGGTAAGGTATTTCCTGTCATGAAATCCAATCGGATGGAACTTTCAGCAGGAAAAGCAACACCTCCGAGGCCCACTTTTAAAAGGGGGACAGGGGAGAGAAAAGAAAGGAAAGAAACCTCTCGTGTTTGACCCACGAAATGCCAAGATCTTATTTGTCTGAGTTTTGGGTCAGAAGCCAGCGAAAGGAACACGGGGCTGCCCTCAATTTGGTGGCAACGTGAAAAAGATGGGGTTTGGATTTTGCAGAGTAAAAAGAAATAGGGCTGAGGTTTCTCATCTCCTTGTCTTCTTTCTTGGGGAGGGAAAGAAGAAAAATAGAGCCAGGCAGAGTGGCTCAAATCTATAATCTGAGCACTGTGGAAGATCCAGGCGGGAAGATTGCTTGAGGCCAGGAGTTCGAAAAAACCAGCCTGGGAAACATAGCAAGACCCCATCTCTACAAAAAATTAAAAATTAGCTAGGTGTGGTGGTGCACACCTATAGTCCCAGCTATTTGGGAGGCTGAGGTAGGAGGGTCGCTTGAGCTAGGGAGTTTGAGGCTGCAGTGAGCCATGACCATTCCACTGTACTTCAGCCTGGGCAACAGAGTGAGACCGTCTCTAAACAAAGAAAGGAACAAAGGCTCTGAGCCGGGAAAGACTGTTGATCAGTTGTTGTGTGCTGCTACCAGCTGGCAGGCTGGCTCCCCTCACTAAAGGAGCATAAGGGAGGATCGCACACAGAGGTGAGAGAATGGAAGGGCCAGACATTCAAGGTCGTGAGGATGAAGTCTAGATCAACCCGCTAAACCTGGGAATGGCCTAGCCCAACCATAGCCCTGTCCTCCTTCTGGGAGAGACGGACAGACAGGAACAGGTAACAGAGTCAAAATAAGAAGGCAATGATGGTGGCTTTCCCAAACTCTGTCTAAAGCTGAGACACTATGAAAAAATGATGATTTCTCACACACTTGAGAGATGAGCCAGAAGTGAGATTCTGAAGAAGAGGAGGAATTTCTCCACGTTTGGGTTGAACATGAGGTTCTGGTAGTGCCCCTCAACGCTGATCTTAGAATCAGTGATTTGCAAAGGATGCTCCAGCCCCAAAAGATTTGGAGGAATTCAGAGAATATTCGCCCTTTCCAGATGGGCAGGTAGACACGCTGGAACCACACCTCCTCTGAGGACAGTCTCTATCAGCAACAGTATTGATGTTACAGACACAAGGTCTGGTCTAAAGTGAATTGATCCACAGAGAAAAGTAGGAGAGAAACCGCCCGTTTATCTCGTCAGGGTGGAGAGTCGAGAAGAGGGGAGAGCTTTGGCCAGCAGCTGCCCCTGAGGTCCTTGGCAGGATTTAATTTAATTCCCCCCAGGACACCCTGGGATTCCAGGGAGGGCACCGGAGGAAGCTGTCACAGCCAGGGCGACCGTCACTAGGGGCAGCTTCCCTCCGATGCCGGCAGCACGCTAAGCCAGTGTTCCTGAACGCTTGGTCCAATCCTGTGTGTCTCCGAGGCTGTTGTGTGTACAGGACTTCACCCCAGTGACCCACACTCCACTTGGTGGTGTCCACATCAGCAGGACGTTCACCAGCCTGAAGAGAGGTGAGCACTGTCCCCAGAGGGGGACACCATGAAGACCTGGGTTTTCCCTCTCTCACTCCCTTACAGAAGCTTCCAAGCCACGTGAATGGAAATGTCTCTCCCTGGCTCTCAGCTGTGTGCAGAGACACTTACATACCATGTCTGAGTCTTCACAATACCTCGTAAAGGGTCCTGCCATCTTCCTACGTTAGTTTTCTCAGGCTCCCATAGCCAAGCGCCAGGCTGAACAGCTTCAACTACAGAAATGACCTCCTCACAGTTCTGGAAGCTACAAGCTCATAGGCAAGGCTGGTTCCTCCTGAGACCTCCCTCCTTGCTTTGTAGATGGCCGTCTTCTCACCAAGATGTGTCCTCACACAATCTTCCCTCTGTGTGTCTGTGTCATAACTTACCTCTTCTTTTTTTTTTTTTGTCTTTTTTGTTTGTTTGTTTTTTGAGATGGAGTCTCGCTCTGTTGCCCAGGCTGGAGTGCAGTGGCGTGATCTCAGCTCTCCACAACCTCTGCCTCCTGGGTTCATGCCATTCTCCTGCCTCAGCCTCCCGAGTAGCTGGGACTGCAGGTGCCCGCCATCACGCCTGGCTAATTTTTGTATTTTCAGTAGAGACGGGGTTTCACTCTGTTGGCCAGGCTGGTCTTGAACTCCTGACCTCGTGATCTGCCCATCTCAACCTCCCAAAGTGCTGGGATTACAGGCATGAGCCACCACACCCAGCCTCTAATCTCCTCTTCTTATGAGGACCCCCATCATGCTGGATGGGGGCCCACTCTAATGGCCTCATTGTAACTAAATCACCTCTTCAAAGTCCCTGTCTCCAAATACAATCACATTACTGTGACTTAGGGCTTGAATATATGAATTGCAGGGTGACATAATTAAGCCCAAAACACCCCCTAAGGAAACTTGGGCTCAGAGAGTCATCTGCCCAAGGCCACACAGCAAGTGAGTGGAGGTGCTGAAATGAAATACCCACCAATGTCTGGGTCCATGCCCAGCCACTGCCCTCAGCATGGAGCAGCAAAGCACCTCCTTGGCCTGACTTTCCAGCCCCCAGCTCAAACTGGAAAAAGAGGTTGGATAGGGTTAAAGAGCACAGCACATTTATTTTTGCCTTTGATTTTCTATTCTTTGGCATTTGGGTTGCAATAGCTTTTATCTGGGCTTTGGGGCCTTTCCTATCATGGCCTCACTTGGCCTACATCCTGCCCATCCCAGCGAGTCCACGCCTCCCCACTCCTCTGTGATGCGTCCTGCGCAAGCACACTCATTTTCCTCAGCCAGCTCCCATTTCCCTTTCTGCAGGAAGTCCTCTCTCCTGTCCTGACTTCCTACAACACCTGTTAGCTGTGCTGTCCTCGGAGGCACCGATTCCACTTCATTTGTGCTTTGAGACACCGTTTTGATGAGTGTGCTAATTGTTTAATTTATTTCTCACCTGTTCATTCTCTCCTGGCCCTCCAAGGTTAATTCCTGCCCTGACCTTAAATCTCCTTTCTGCCACTCTCGCGGCACTCTCTTCCATCAATTCACCCACTCTCTCGTCGATCTAATCTCTCTCCACGTTACTTCCCTCTCTTTGAATTACAAACTGCCAAGTCTCTGCAGGAGCATGAATAATGATTTTTAGCCCCTTCCCTTTTCTCACCAGCACTGTCAACCCTCCGCAGCAAGCAGTCCTCACCTTGGCTTTCTTATGCCTCTACTGGCCCTGGTCCTTAAATATACCTTCATGCTGGTACAGTTCCATGTTCTCTCTGTGTTCCCCATGACCTAGACACCACACCCAGAATGCCCTGCACAGACCTTGAAGAGCACCTGACTTTACAAACAAAGGAGACAGGAACCCAGAATGCACAAAGGACTTGGCCAAGGTCACGCCTATATTTAGTGGCACAGTCAGGCCTGGCACAGTGCTGTCCAGTAGCACCAGAATGTGAGCTATGGATGCCATTTTAAATATTCAAGTAGTCACATTTCAAAACGTAAAGAGAGGTGAGATTAATTTAATAGGTTTCATTTAACCTGATGTATCCCAAATCTTACTATCTCAGCATGTAACCATCATAACAAATTGTCACCAAGATCATTTTAGAGAAAAACACCTTGTTTTCCTCTAGGTTTTGAAACCCAGCAAGCATTTTACACTTCCAGCACATCTAGATTCACACTGGCCCCATCTCAAGTGCTCCATAGCCACGTGTGGCTGGTGGCTGCCAGGCTAAACAGCTCACCTCTAGTGCTCAAGTGCCAGACTCCCAGTCCACTGCTCTCTCTCTATGATGCCAACTTAGTGAGGCCCTTCTGGTCTCTGCTTGTCATGCCTTCCCCACTTGACTTCCCCACATAACTTGACCCTGGGCCATCGCCACTTCTGTCCACTCTCACCTCCCATGATCCTGCAACCCTGCATCCTTTGGGTTTTCATGTTAACCCCTCTTCCTGCTGCCTTCCTGACTCCTCTTTCCTCTTAACACTCTTAAAATGTGGACATCCCTCAAGATAAGTATATCAATGAAAATAGTAATGACTTTCTTCTCTATCACTGTCATCACCATCACCATCATCACCATCATCATCACCACTGTCATCATCATCATCACCACCATCACAATCATAACTACCATCATGATCACCATCACCATCATCACCATCACCATCATCATCACCATCACCACCATCATAATCATCACTACCATCATGATCACCATCACCATCATCACCATCATCACAATCACCACCATCACCATCATTACCATCATGATCACCATCACCATCATCACCATCACCACCATCACCATCATCACCACCATCACAATCATCACTACCATCATGACCACCATCACCATCATGACCACCACCACCATCATGATCACCATCACCACCATCACCACCATCATCACCATCACCATCATCACCATCATCACCACCATCACAATCATCACTACCATCATGACCACCATCACCATCATGATCACCATCACCATCATGATCACCATCACCATCAGCATCATTACACCATCACCATCATCACCATCACCAGAATCATCACCATCATCACCATCACAATCATCACTACCATCATGATCACCATCACCATCATCATCATCACCATATCCACCATCATCATCGCCATCATCATCATCACCATCACCACCATCATCATCACTGTCATCACCATCATCACCACCACCATCATCATCACCATCACCATCATCACCATCACCATCATCATCATGTCATCGTCATCATCACCAGTGCTAGTGTTATATTGAATCATCTACTGTTCTAAGTGCTGCCATGTCATAATTCATGTAAAGCTCACAGCTACCTCAAGAGGAAGGCACTATTATTGCCTTTCATGTATTAGGTTCCTTTTGCTGCTGTAACAAATTACCACAAGCTCAGGGACTTAAAACAACATAAATGTCTTATCATTGTAGTTCTGTAGGTTAGAAGTCTGATGTGGGCCTCACTGGGCTAAAATTAAGGTGTCAGCAGTCTACATTCCCTTCTGACACTTCTAGGAGAAAATCATTTTCTTGCCTTTTCCAGCCTAGAGGCTGCCTGTATTCTTTGGCTCATGGCTTCTTCTTTCTTCAAAGCCAGCTACAGCAGTTGATTCCTTCCCACATCCCATTTCTCCAATCTCCTCTTCTGGCTCCTTCTTCCATTTTTTAAGGACCCTTGTCATTACATTGGGCCCACTAGGGTAATACAAGATAACCCCTCACCTTAAAATTACCTGATTAACAACCTTAATTCCAGTAGCCATATTTTTAAAAGTAAAAAGAGGTGAAATTAATTCAATGAATAGGTGTCATTTAACCTGATATATCCAAAGTCTTACCATCTCAACATGGTAAGATTGCTGGTAAGTAATCTTAATCAACATAACAAATTATTAATGAAATCATCTATATTCTTATTTTCCCTAAGTGTTTAATTCCTTTATCCAACACTTTACTGGGTAGCCTAACACATTCACAGTTTCTATGGATTAGGACATGGACCTATGCAGGAGGACATTTTTCTGCCTCCCACATCCCACTTTACAAATGGGAAAAAAAGAGAGTGGTTAAGTAACTTATGTGAGCTCACACTGCTTAAGTCCCATGGACTTTCATTCCTTGACATCTTTTAGACCCAACTCTTCTCTGTTACTCCCACCACTGAGATCCTGGTGCACGCTCTGTGACCTTAGGCTTCTTACTGGTCTTGGCTCCCTCCACACCAGTCCACCCACCAAAGCCGTTCTTTCTGGCTCCCAGGCTTGTTTGCAGCCATTATTTCCTGGATGCCTTATGCCATGTTAATGGATTGTTTCAGAGAACATGAAGAAGGATGGACTCCCTGAAGTATCATTTAGCTGAAATAAACGTTCCTAGCAAACAATTTGATTGAGATGTTTTACTCTCCATGAGCTATGCACACACATGGATTTGAGAATGAAATTTTTTGTTCTCACCTTTCCCCCATCCCGACAAGGGCAGCCTAGTTGAACTATGCTCCTCACTCCTGGTAACCATCCCATCCCGCAGCCAAGAGAGACATTGCAGCCTGTCTTGAAATCATCAAGAACTGTCTCCCAGGCAGCTGGGCTTCCTTTGTTTTTATAGACAGGCTGTTCAGAAGGAGAAAGAAAACCTCAAGTCCATTCACTTTCTGCAGCTGAATGTTCCGGAAAGTTCTACATAGGACAAACTGTGGTCGGCAGTCTTTTCCAGCCTCTGTGGCTCCTCCTTCTTATCTATTGGTTTGGAAGCTCTTGGAGCCCCACTTGGATGGATGGACAATGCATTGCTCTCTCTCCTGCTGACTCCTGCTAATTCCTGGGGAAGAAGGTAGAGACAAGTGCAAAGAGAGCCAAGATCAGCCCAAGCCCCTGTCTGAGTGCCCCGGTCATATCACGCCTGGGTACCTAGTCCATGGTCTCCTAACCAACTGTCCCATGCTCCATGCAAAGCCACTATTAGAGGTCAAAGGGGCCAGAAGCTGCACATTCATTCACTCAAGTGAAGTCATCAGAGCACCCACAGATCCAACTTCTCAGCCAGACAGCAAAACATGGGGTCCATCTACTTTCCAGCTTACCAGCAAATTCCATGCTGGTACCAGCTCCGGCCAAGTGACCAGGCCAAGGGACTGAAGAGAGGGCTCCCCTGGCCCTTGCAGGAACCAAGGCTCTCTGCAGCTCAGCCAGCCTGCAATGACCCTCGTCACGGGAGGCTGCCCACCTGACAGACGTGTGCAGATTGAACACGGAATGCATCTCCGTGCACAGTTGGAACAGCTTTCTCATCAACTCTGCAATCACAGCTCTGCACCAAGAGCAAGGTGAGTCCATCTAAATTTCATCTCCTTTCACTCATAAATGAAAACAAATGGAGACTGAATAAGACAAAGGACGTGTGAGCACTTCAAATGGTGCCCAGCAAGGTCAGGACCCCATTCCTCAAACTCCCCTTTTCTCCCATAGGTGTGTCTGGCGGGAGGACCCGGGGACCTGTCACATGACTCAAAAATGAGCAAATGGAGAAAAGAGGGCGCCTCTATCTGGAAGAAAATACATATTAGATACATGTTCTTTGAGCAAGTTAAGAAGCCTGAAAATGGAATAAGCTTACATAAAAAAGTGAGTACTAGAAGCTGAAGGGCTTGATGACAGAGATAACCTGTGTCTGTGCTGATTTCCTGGTTGTGACATAGTGCGGTTATTATGTGAGATGCAACTATGGGGCAAGCTGGGTGCAGAGTACTTGGGGACCAGTTCCACCACAGATTTTTTGCAACTTTTGTAGAGTCTATACTTATTGCAGGCCGGTGCGGTGGCTCACACCTGAGGTCAGGAGTTCAAGACCAGCCTAGCCAACATGGTGAAACCCCGTCTACTAAAAATACAAAAATTAGCCGGGCATGGTGACAGGCACCTGTAATCCCAGCTATTCGGGAGGCTGAGGCAGGAGAATCGCTTGAACCCAGGAGGTGGAGGTTGCAGTGAGCCGAGATCGCGCCACTGCACTCCTGCCTGGGCGACAAGAACAAGACTCTGTCTCAAAACAATAAAAATAAAAACATATATACTGTTTGCAAGATTAGAAAGGTTTTTTTTTGTTGTTGTTGTTGTTTTTAGGTAAAGGACTTATGGTTGAAAGAGGAGGAGGTCGGGAAGAGGAGCAAGGGAGAGAGGGAAGGCAGAAAGAGGTCAGACACAGCCAAAGAGGCAAGAGGGATGGAAAGGGAGAGAGGAGGTCACAGATGACACACTCGGGAGTGATGTCCTTGGTGGAGCAAGTGAGGCAGCCCGCCGACGCTGGCTTTGATGCTCCTCGCTCTAGTCTGCATCTATCAGTGGCCTCCAACTGGTCTGAATTAAAACCTATCTCCAAGAAGCCACTTGGATGAGCGGATTTTCTTTTGATTATTTATTCTGGACCCACACCCAGTGGAAAAAATGCTTTCTACGGCATTCATCTCTGCTCCGGGGCCTGTTTTATTGGGAGAGCAATTGAAAATCATGAGCAGCATTACATGCAAATTCTACTTGGCAGCTCTCTGACTCCAAGGCCGCGGGGCTCCATATTCCATATGTCCGGCCACGTGCAGGGAGAAGCTCTCCAGGTGCAGGCCTGGGCTCTCGGGGTCTGAATCCATACGGCAAAGAAGCTACCGGGTTTCTTCCTTGTTTTCCAGTCATGAAACGGATTATCCAAAAAGCTCCTGGACTGACTTCCAGCAACACTGATCTGAGAAGATTAGTTCCAAATTCCTCAGCACAAGGTGAAACATTTGCATGTTCTCAGCAGAAACTAGTTTTCGATGACTGAAAAGAACACAGGCCATGGTGACCCGGGGGCTCTGTGTCGTGAGCAATGAAAAATTTATTCCAAAGCTCCATTTCTCATTAAAAAAAAAAATGCTTTTAAGCCTAAGGAGACATATATTTCCCTGACAGTGTGGAACAGAAAAAGACAGCAGTACCCAGCCTTAGCTCTCAGATCCTATCCGCAAGGTAAATAAAGTATAAATTAACCAATTACAATAAAATACCAGATAAATGCCTTTGACAACTCTGAATTTCCCATGAAAATGCTTCCAGCTGTGACCCCTGGCTTGCAATGCATGGGCTGAAGGAGGCTTGAGTTTGTTTATAAAGGGTATTTCAAACACACAGTCTCAGACAAGGAATCCTATACTATGGGCCAGCAGGAGCTGGGTCTCCATCTTCATGCCCCATGGGGCCTCTGCCTCTCTCAGACAGAACTGGATAGAAGCAACCGTTTTAAAAGTCACTGGCCAGGAGAGATAAGCCTGGATATTCCCAGCGCTTCCTATTACTACACATTAATCAGAAATCTGCTTTTCATACATTGGAAATGGAATACTAAGAATGAGGCCAAGAGATTCCCAAGGGTAGCAACCTGGATCTGGTGACAGTAATGGTTCCCTGGACAGAGGACAAGAGGTGGAGTAGGAGCCTGAAGGGTGGGTGGGCCCTTATTTCTTTTTTGTAAATAAAGTTTTATTGGCACACAGCCATGCTCGTGTGTTTACATACATACTGCCTATGGATGCTGTCTGGAAGGGCAGAGTTTCGTGTTGACAGAGACCGTATGGCCTGCAACACTGAAGATGTCCACAACTTATAACATGGGGAACCAAGAGACTCTGCCTGTCACGGCTGGAATTGGCAAGGGACATGGAAAGGCACTGTTGGAAGTTGCAGAGGAGGTTAAAGTAGCAACACGGCCAGGCTGGCCCAGGCGCGGTGGGGTGATGGTGTGACAGCTCAGTCCTTACACCTGACACCACTGTGCTAGCTACCTGTTCTGCATAAAGAACCACCATAGGCCAGGGCAGTGGTGCACGCCTGGAATCCCAGCACTTTGGGAGGCTGAGGCAGGAGGATCGTTTGAGGCCAGGAGACCCACCTGGGCAACATAGTGCGATCTCATCTCGAAAAAAATAAAATAAAATTTAGCCAGATGTGGTGACGCACACTTACGATCCCAGCCACTCGGGAGGCTGAGGCAGGAGAATTACTTGAGCCTGGGAATTCAAGCTGCAGTGAGCTATGATTACGCCACTGTACTCCAGCCTTAGCAACAGAGCAAGACCCTGTCTCAACAACAACAAAAATCATCAGGAGACCGGGCATAGTATGGCTGGGTTCTGTGCTTAGGGCCTCACAAGGCCAAAATTGAAGCTGCACTGTGGTCTGAAGCATGGAGTCCTCTTCCAAGGTCACATGGCTGAGTCAGAATTCGGTTCCTTGGGGCTATAGGACCTCAGTCCCTGTTTCCTTGGTGACTGTCAGCTGGGGGCCATCCTCAGTCCCCAGAGGCCACCCACAGCTCCTTGCCATGTGGCCCCTCTATCTTCAAGCTAGCAGCGGGGCACTTCTCACCCTTCAGATTCCCCTTATGCTTTGAATCTTTGACTTTCTCCAAGGCTGCCCTCTAGCCCCAAGTGTAAAGCACTCCTGTGATTAGACCAGGCCCACTCAGGCCCACTCCCTGTCTTAAAGTCCAGTGATCTGGGCTGTTATCAGCTGCACCCAGAACCATGTTTGACTAATGCACAGGAAGAAGGAGGTAGCTGTGCACCAGGGGCCAGACTCTGGGCCATTTTATAATTCCGCCTACTATGCCATCCTTCACCACAGCAGGTCAACAGACAATACCTGAGGCTGATAAAGTCCAAATAACCACAGCAGCTGTCATTCAGAGACCTGGGGGTGACCTCCAGAGCCAAAGCCTAAAACTGCTCAAAGGAGGTTTTGCCTGCAGGGAGCCAGGCAGGAGGTGGAGGCGGGAGGTAGAGTGAGGAGCTGTGCCTTCACTAGACCACTACTCTAGGCAGTTTGTTGTTGTTTTTTTTAACTATGCGCATATTTTACTATGATAATGATGGTTTAATGAGTGCAAAGAAAAGAAATAAGCTCTATTGGATTTCTTGCCCTGGAGGTTCTTTTCTCAGGTTTCTTATTGGTTATATCCCCTCCGCCTACCTTTTCTTCTCTACTCCAAGAGTCCCTTTTCCTCCTTCAGACCCATGCTGCAGCCCCCGCACCTCCCTCAGGTTCCCTGATACCTTGCGCCCTCAGACAGGCCTTGTTCATCCACCATCCACAAGCTCTCTGTCTCTGTCTAGGCTGCCCCAGAAGCAGACACCAAGATGAAGGAGTGAGTGCAGGTGTTTATTGGGGAGGTGACCCCAGGAAGCACCAGCCAGGTTGCAGGGAGGGGAAGGAAGTCACTAAGGATGTGTGTTCAGGCAAATACCACTGAGGGGACAACTGGAACTCGGCCCCACCTAGTGCACACCCCAGCGTCAGCCCAACCATGGCGAAGGACACCGAGGTATCTGTCGTTGGTGGAGGCTGCAGTGGGGCGTCAGCTCTCTGGCCTGCCACGTGCACACAATGGATGGCTGCAAAGGGAGCTCTCTGCCTTCCATACATGGACATAGGTGCTGAAGAGAACACAGGCAGCAGTCCACCTGCAGCCCCCATCACCCTGTTCCCCCAGCCCAGCGTCACCTGGAACAGCCATGGCACTAGGGTTTGTGGACCCCGGTAGTTATTTCCTGTGGCTGCTGTCACAAATGACCACAAACTGCAAACTTAAAACAACAGAGCCAAGAAGTCCAAATCCAGGTGTGAGCAGAGCAGTGCGAAGGCTCAAGGGGAGGATCTCTCCCTGTCCCTCCCGGCACATCACTTAGGTCTCCGCCTTTGTTGTCACATGGCCTTCTTTTCTGTGTGTCCAAATTTCCTTCTTTTTATAAAGACAACAGTCATTGGATCAGGTACCTTCCCCCACCTAATCCTGTGCAACCCCATCTTAACTCAATCACACCTGCAAAGAGCCTATTTCCAAGTAAGGTCACATTCACAGGTACCGGGGTTAGGGCTCGAATGTAACTTGTAGGAGCATGCAACTCAACCCACAAGCATTGACTCGGGCCAGGCTCTACCCTAAGTGCTTTATATGCATTCACTCATTTAGGTCTCACACACCCTCCATGAGCAGGTACTAGTATGGTACCTGATTTACAGCTAAAGCCCAGAGAGGTGAAGTAATTAGCCCAGGATCACACAGCTAATCAGTGGCAGAGCCCAAAACCCAAATCCCACCAGTCACACCCACCCCAGCTCTAACTACTGTGCACGCTGCCTCTCCAGTTTCTCCTACCAGCCCCTTTTCTCAGCCCTCAGTCCCTTCATCTCCATGCCTTCATCTTCCTTCCCCTTCTCATCCAAACTCTTCATCCGGTCAGTTCACAGATACATGTTGAAGGTCTTCCAGGTACCAGGTCCTGGGCAGAGTGCTAGGAAACTGAGCAAAAACAGGCCGGGCATGGTGGCTCACACCTGTAATCCCAGCACTTTGGGAGGCCGAGCTGTGTGGATCACCTGAGGTTGGGAGTTTGAGACCATCCTGGCCAACATGGTGAAACTCCGTCTCTACTAAAAATACAAAAATTAGCCAGGTGTGGTGGCGCACGCCTGTAGTCCCACCTACTGGGGAGGCTGAGGCAGGAGAATCACTTGACCTGGGAGGCAGAGGTTGCAGTGAGCCAAGACCATGCCATTGCACTCCAGCCTGGGTGACAGAGCGATACTGTCTTTAAAAAAAAAAGGAGGTGCTGGGACTCTGAGCAAAAACAGACACCTGCATTCTCCCCACGCTGTGTGTTATGTTTCCCTCTAACTGCCTTCAAATGCTTTGGGGAATGGAGCATTCTGTCTGGGGCAGAGACAGATGCTAATCGAATGTGTGCCAATAAAACTGTATTCATGGACACTGGATTGCATATTTTCAGATGTTATAAAATGTTATTCTTCTTTTGATGTTTTCTCCCCCACCATCTAAAAATGCAAAAATCATTTTTAGCTGGCAGGGCCGTTCAGCTGGCTGGCTTCAGCCCACGGGCCTTCGTTGACGGACCCCACATCTGCAGCTCTTGAAAAATCTCTTCAAGCTGCTTTGTTCTTGCTACACTGCAGTCCCTTCTGCCACCCCCAGACCTCAGCCATGTTTTCTTTTTCTTTTTTCTTTTTTTTTTTTTAACAAATTACCGCCTGCTCTTCACAGCACTCTGGGGAATTAAGGGACGGGCCTGTATGCCACAGTCAGAGGTCAACTGGTCAGCACCAGATGGTGAGGAGTGATGCACTAAAGAACAGGGTTCTGGACCGGGCGCGGTGGCTCACGCCTGTAATCCCAGCACTTTGGGAAGCCAAGGCGGGAAGATCACCTGAGATCAGGAGTTCAAGACCAGCCTGGCCAACATGGCAAAACCCTGTCTCCACTAAAAATACAAAAATTGCTGGGTGTGGTGGCGGTCGCCTGTAATCTCAGTTACTCGGGAGGCTGACATAGGTGAATCACTTGAACCCTTGAACCTGGGGGCGGAGGTTGCAGTGAGCTGAGATGGTGCCACTACACTCCAGGCTGGATAACAAGAGTAAAACCCCATCTCGGAAAAAAAAACAAAAGAGAACGGCATGGAGTGTGAGGGCAGACACCCTCCAGGCCATCTGAAAGGGAACTTAGATGGGGTAGCTTCTCCAGCAATGATATCATGGTTCAATGCATCCTACTTCCCGCAATCCAGTAAAGGCAATTAATTACAGGTTAATCACAATCCCCTATGCTAGGTCCTGTGACTGAATTAATTCTAAAGGGCGACATGCCACAGTCCCAGGACAGCTGTCACTGCTATCCAGCACTAGGCTCTACTGTCCGGAGCACTCTGAGCTCAGCAAACTATGGCCCACGAGCTGAATCCAGCTCACATCTTGTTTCTGTAATTAAAGTTTTATCAGCACACAGCCGTACCCATTCCTTAATGTATTGTCTGTGGCTGTGTTGGAGCTACAGAAGCCTTGCTAAGTAGTTGCAGCGGAGACTGTCTGGCCCACAAAGCCTAAAGTCATTACCGTCTGGCCCTTTATAGAAAAAGCACACCAGCAGGGGCACAGTGGCTCACGCCTGTAATCCCAGCAGTTTGGGAGGCCGAGGCAGGCCTGAGGTCAGGAGTTCGAGACCTGCCTGGTCAACATGGTGAAACCCCGTCTCTACTAAAAATACAAAATTAGTCAGGCGTAATGACAGGCGCCTGTAATCCCAGCTACTTGGGAGGCTGAGGCAGGAGAATCGCTTGAACCTGGGAGGCGGAGGTTGTAGTGAGCCAGGATTGCGCCATTGCACTCCAGCCTGGATGACAGAGTGAGACTCCGTCTCAAAAACAAAAAAAGAAAAAAGAAAAAGAAAAGCCAACCCCAAGTCTAGAAGAGTGGGGGACCACATGTCCTTCATGTCACCCCTCCATAAGGGCTGTTCTCAGCCAGGTTCCCAGTAGATACGTGGCAGGAGTGAGGTGAAGATTGCATCTCCTGGCTAGTACCAATGTGCCACTCTATGCTGGCAGTTATAAATGGAACCACATGCCTGAGCTAACATTGTATGTCAACCTTCAGACTTGTGACAAGGGCAGGTGCCCGCATAGGAAACCTCTGCGCCATCGCTCAGCAGGGAGAGAAGAGAGCTTCGGTCGACAGAGCCAAGTATATCTTGTAAAAAAAACTGCATCCCCACTCAAACACAGGTAACGAGCACCCTACAACTCACGTTTCTGTCTGTGGGGCATGGCCACACTCATTTTAGCCCAGACGTTTCTTTTTTTTTTTTTTTTGGAGACAGAGTTTCGCTCTTATTGCCCAGGCTGGAGTGCAGTGGTGTGATCTCAGCTCACTGCAACCCGGCTCCCGAGTTCAAGCAATTCTCCTGCCTCAGCCTCCCAAGTAGCTGGGATTACGGGTACCCGCCACCATACCTGGCTAATTTGTGTGTGTGTGTATTTTTAGTATAGATGGGGTTGTCCAGGCTGGTCTCGAACTCCTGACCTCGTGATCCACCCACCTCAGCCTCCCAAAGTGCTGGGATTACAGGCATGAGCCACCATGCCCAGCCCTAGCCCAGACATTTCTTAAGATCCATGCACCAGGAGTTCAAGACCAGCCTGGCCAAGATGGTGAAACCTTGTCTCTACTAAAAATACAAAAATTAGCCGCACGTGGTGGTGGGCATCTGTAATCCCAGCTACTCAGGAGGCTGAGGCAGAGAATTGCTTGAACCTAGGAGGTGGAGGCTGCAGTGAGCCAAGATTGTGCCACTGCACTCCAGCCTGGGTGACAGAGCGAGATTCCATCTCAAAAAAAAAGAGAATACATGTACCCAAATCAAACTCCTCAACAAAGCCTGAAGGACTGCTCAGCACTGAGACAGGTGCTCTCTGGTGCGGGGTCTCAGTACCTTGAGGCCCTACCCACCGTCCCCTGGCTCACCTGGGTTGACTGCAGCTGCACTGAGCATTAACTGTGCATGCTGACAGCGCTTCTCCAATGACTGCCTCTCTGCTTCTCACCCACTCAGGGCCTTCTCTGCAGGCTGCTCAGCCTGTCTCCAGGGCAGCTTGCAGGACTAGGGATTTAATGCCTCCAAGGCAAACCAATAAGAAATGGCAGTCATTAGACAGCTAGGCCAGCTTGCCTGCCCCTCTGTGGGGCAATTCCGAGGCCCACTCTGCAGTTCTTCAGGGGACCCCTAGGATTAAACCTCAGTTGCCCACTGGTAACCAGCTCCTTAATGCACTCAGCTGGAGCTTTCTACCTTCCCCAGGCCACAGTCCCCATTTGCCTGTACTTCCCGCCCCCAAGTGCTTGTCTCAGCATCTGCATTAGGGGAATGCAAACTTGGCATATACCCTCCAAAGACAGAGCATTTACATTCTACAATAAATGCATTAACTCACATGTCCTACCATTGGTGTTTGCTATTTATTCACCTATTAGAAGTTGGTGAAAAAAAAAAGGTTTGTGACCAGGAACAGTGGTTCACACCTGTAATCCCAGCACTTTGGGAGGCTGAGGTGGGTGGATCACAAGGTCAGGAGATCGAGACCATCCTGGCTAACATGGTGAAACACGTCTCTACTAAAAAAAAAATACAAAAAATTAGTCGGGCATGGTGGCGGGTGCCTGTAGTCCCAGCTACTCGGGAGGCTGAGGCAGGAGAATGGCGTGAACCCAGGAGGCGGAGCTTGCAGTGAGCCGAGATCATGCCACTACACTCCAGCCTGGGAGAGAGAGCACGAGACTCCGTCTCAAAAAAAAAAAAAAAAAAAAAAGTTGAAATGATACCCTGATTTGTCCTGGAAATAATCACAGAGAGGGGCCACTTGCCTGTTAAGATCACCTAAATACCATGTCCTGTGTATTATAAAAATAATCTTCTATATACCATGTCTATAATGTGTGCCATATTCTAGTACAATTTTCTGAATATATATCCCTCTCCACTGTCATATTGTGAGTTGCATGAGGAGGGAACACAGGAAAAACCCCTATTTCACATGGTTAACTTCCAAAATACCAGCCTTCTGGACCGGTCTCGGATCCTTTTTGCATGTCCAGGGGAAAATACTGTAGCTCCACAAATAAAAGAGAGGGTCAGTAGTGGTGGCTCTCACCTGTAACTCCAGTACTTTTAGAGGCTGAGGCTGGAAAGATCACTTGAAGCCAGGAGTTTGAGACCAACCTGGACAACACAGTGAGACTCTGTCTCTATAAAAAGTTTTTTTTTTTTTTTGAGACAGAGCCTTGTTCTTGTCACCCAGGCTGGAGTGCAGTGGCATGATTTTGGCTCACTGCAACCTCCGCCTCCTAGGCTCCCAGGTTCAAGTGATTCTCCTACATCGGCCTCCTGAGTAGCTGGGATTACAGGTGCCCACCACCACACCCGGCTAATTTTTGCACTTTTAGTAGAGATGGGGGTTTCTCCATGTTGGCCAGGCTGGTCTCAAACTCCTGACCTCAGGTGATCTGCCCACCTCGGTCTCCCAAGATGCTAGGATTATAGGCGTGAGCCATCGTACCCAGCCTATAAAAGTTTAAAAATTAGCTGGGTGTGGTGGCACATGCCTGTAGTCTCAGCTACGTGGGAGGCTGAGGCAGGAGGATCTCTAGAGCCTGGGAGGTTAAAGCTGCAGGGAGCTGTGATCACGTCACTGTGCTCTAGCCTGGATGACATAGTGAGACCCTATCTCTTACAAAATTTTAAAAAGAATGAAAGAAAGGGAAAAAATAAATAAATGACCAAAGAAAAGAAATCAGGTTAAGATAGCTTCGTGAATACAACCAGAGTGGTGGGTGCCAGTGAGGCTGGAGTCCCGGGTCAGTGCTGTGAGTGTGAGTATGACTTTCCCTCTTGTCTAGTAGCTTGATGCATTAATGGCCTCAACTCAGGCCCATGGAGCCCTCCAGGGCCCTTCCACTCCAGGGCCATGAGTAGAGCATAAAGTGGGTGAAGAAGGACTAAGAGAGTGCAAAGGAAGGGGTGACTCAGGACACTTCACAGCCTCTGGGCTCATCTGTGTGGCCTGCTTTGGCTAATGAGATTTCAGCAGACTTAAGACATGCAGAGGCTCAGAGAAGCCCTTGGCATTTCTGCATGCCTCTTGACCTCCTGGCCACAAGAACATGCCCAGACTGACCTACTTCAGGAGGAAAAATACATAAAGCAGGCAGAGTGTCTCAGGCTTCCCAGCAGTGACCTCCTAGATCAGCCCAGAGTTGGCCAACCCCCAGGCATATAAGCAAGCCCAGCAGAAGCCCCCATAGACCTGCACACCCGTGAGCTAGATACATACGTATTGTTCTAAGCCACGGGGGTTTGTGGATATTTGTTACACAGCATTACTGTGGTCATGAATAACTGATACATCTTCCTTGTCTAAAAATCACACTTAGAGACAAGATGCCTGCACCATGGGTTTTGCAGTCAAACGCTGTACAGACAGTGGCACATGACAGTGAAAACTGCATACCTCTTCCATGGATCTAACAGAGACTCCTTCCTCCACCAAACTTCAGTCAGGTTCCTCCGAGTCCTCTTCTCAGCTAGGCCTTGATGTCGGCCTCCCCCAGCCCTTCACCTGTCCAAGCCAGTTTTAGCAAAAGAATCCTGCTCAGTTTATCAAGAATCCTCCCACCCTTGATATCTGATCAAGTTCTTCTTTCCCCACCCTTGATATCTAAGTCCTTGGTCTGCCTTTAGTGAGAATCCTACGAAACCAGTCAAGCAAGACTCCCCCTACCCTGGTTGTGGAATCAAGTTCCTCTGAGTCATGTTCCCTCTACTCACTCCCTCACTCCAGCTATAAACGCCTCGCTGTCCCTGTTGTGTGCAGAGTAGAGCTCAACCTCTCTGCCCTCTTCAGCAGTCTTCACCCCTATCGCAATAGTCTTGAATAAAGTTCTCCTTGCCATTTTTAACAAGTATCTGGTGAATAATTTTTCTAATACAGAGCTAAGCCTTCATAGCCGTACCTCCTAAGTAGATCTTCCAGTACCAGAAAGACATCCAATTCTGGAGCCTCTGGGCAATCAGAAAATTGTCACCGCCAATGTGATAATGAGACTCATCCATTTATTCATTTCTGCTATGAGCGTTTATGGAGTGTCTGCTCTACAAAACAAACAGGAAGAGGACATGGCTGCGGCAGGCATGGACAGTGGGGTGTGTCCCACTCCAGCACGCCATGAGTATAAAGCGGGTGAAGGACTAAGAGAGTGCGAAGGAAGGGGTGACTCAGGACACTTCACAGAAGGGGAGACAGTGGAGCGGGGGCTCCAGCCAATCGTTTCAGTGATTAGAGAATAAGGTTTCCAAGAGAAATTCTGCGAGGGAGGAGGAGACTGAGGAGACAAGCGGCACGGACCACGTGCTACAGTGTGACAGCATGAGGGACACCAGCACTCAGAGCGCCTGCTTTTAGGATCCCAGAGGCAGGGTCATATTTTAGGACAAGAACAATGAGTCACTCCAGATGCCTTCCAAATCAATCCCAAAGGAGAAGAAAGAAAATGATGGTGGGGGATGGGGGGGAATTGCAAAACAGACAGCTATAGGGTACTTCTCCCAAGTCAGTACTGCAGGGCATTGCAATGAGCCATCAATTACAAAGTGAAGTGCTCAAGACCCCAAGGCCTTTGCAGGTGGCACAGTCCCCAAATGCTCCGGAAGCAATATTTTCAGAAGGACCCACTTCTGAGCCTCTTTGGATATCCACACAGTGAGAAATATCTATCCATCAGTTTCCTCCAGGCCGAATTTTCCCCTTTCTGCTACCCCGTCAACTTACCCCCTCACACAAACCTTGTTTCCCTTTATGTTAAACAATGTTTTTAATTATAAAAGCCATGGTGTTCGTGAATGAAAAAAATGGAAAATCAGAGAAAGCACAAAAAAGAAATGAAAATTGTCCATTGTTTCACCACCCAAGCCTGATCGTTAATATTTTGGTGGATTTTCTTTCAGTCTTTCCTTGAGGCATAGTTGTGTTGGTAATCATGTGATGCATTTAATTTTGGATCTAGCTCTTATGACTTAACACTATAACTTACAGGGCTGGGCACGGTGGCTCACGCCTGTAATCCCAGCACTTTGGGAGGCCAAGGCGGGTGGATCACAAGGTCAAGAGTTCAAGACCAGCTTGACCGACATGGTGAAACCCTGTTTCTACTAAGAATACAAAAATTAGCCAGGCATGGTGGTGCACGCCTGTAATTCCAGCTACTTGGGAGGCTGAGGCAGAAGAATCGCTTGAACCTGGAAGGCGGAGGTTACAGTGAGCCAAGATCAATCCACCGCACTCCAGCCCAGGCGACAGAGTGAGACTCCCATCTCCAAAACAAAAAATATTGTATCTTATAGATTCCGTTTTATGATTAGTGTGGCTAGTGTGCAGTTTGACATCCTATATGGTGTAAGTCTGAGCTTGTTGCCACATAAAATTTCATCAAATGTTTTTATGTTGTTTTGTATTCATCATAAATATGTATTTTTTAAGACAGGGTCCCACTCTGTTTCCCAGGATCAAGTACAGTGGTGCAATCATAGCTCACTGCAGTTTTGAACTCCTGAACTCCAGCAGTCCTCCTGCCTAAGTCTCCTGAGTAGCTGGCACAAGTCACCGCATCCTGCTAACTTTTTAAAAAATATTTTGTAGAGATGGGGGTCTTGCTGTGTTGCCCAGGCTGATCTTGAACTCCTGGCCTCAAGGGATCCTCCCACCTGGGCCTCCTAAAGTGCTGGGATTACAAACATGAGCCACCACACCCAGCTGTAAACACCTTTTTAAAGACAACAGAATCATCTATGGATAATGGTTCTGCGAACATATTTGTGCATGATAATCTTTATTTAGAAATACTTCCTTGAGCTAGACTCCCAGAAGTGAAATCAGGCCAAGGGGCATAAACATTTTTTAGGTAGGACAGTAAAGCATAGACTTTAGAGGACTGCCTGGGTTCAAATCCCACTTACGTTGCTACCGGGTGATCTTCGGCAAACTACTGTGTGGCAGACGCACCTGACAGCAATCGCTGAAGCATCGTCTGAGAATAACTTTGTGGTCTAAGAAGAATGTGAGTTCAGAGTCCTAAGCGAAGGAATCCAGGAGTGGCCAACCCCTTATCTAAGAAAGACACCCAAGTCCCCAGCCATCCCGTGGAATGCAAGCTGTACAGGGGGTCAAGCCTCTTTGTGAGGATTAAATGGAGGTTGCTAGGTGGAAGGTGCTAAGTGAAAATGCTATATCAACTACATCCTTTTCACAAATGGTAGTAGCTCTCCTGCCAACCTGCCACCACTGGACTGTCCCTGTATGTAAGTCCCCCCAATAAACTCTATGTCTCCTTCGCTGTCTCCAGGTCACTTCTTCAGCTCTCAGACACAATGTCATCCCTACTGGAGTCCATAGGGGTTCGGCACAGCTACTTAAATGCTCTTTGCCTCTCTCTCTTCCACTGTAAGATGAGGATGATGATAACAGTCCATCTGATACAGAAGCCAGAAAGAAATTCTTTAGGCAGTTAATGAGGGTAAGAGAGTCCTCGGCAAGGCTTCTCTTTTAATAAAAAGCAGCCCCCAAGTCATTTCTTTTCTAACAAAGAGCAGCCTGAAAAATCAAGCTGCAGACATAGAAAAGCAAGCTAGAAGCTTGCACAGGTGAATGGCGGCAGCTGTGCTAATAGAAGAGGGCTACCTAGTGTCTCAGGCATCTGTGTGAAGAGACCACCAAACAGGCTTTGTGTGAGCAACAAGGCTGTTTATTTCAGCTGGGTGCAGGCGGGCTGAGTCCGAAAAGAGAGTCCGCAAAGGGTGGTGGATTATCATTAGTTCTTACAGATTTTGGGATAGGTGGTGGAGTTAGGAGTAATGTTTTGCAGGCAGGGGGTGGATCTCACAAAGTTCATTCTCAAGGGTAGGGAGAATTACCAAGAACCTTCTCAGGGGTGGGGGAGATTACAAAGTACACGATCAGTTAGGGTGGGGCAGAAACAAATCACAGTGGTGGAATGTCATCAGTTAAGGCTATGTTCACTTCTGTGGATCTTCAGTTGCTTTGGGCCATCTGGATGTAAACATGCAAGTCACTGGGGATATGATGGCTTAGCTTGGGCTCAGAGGCCTGACATTCCTGTCTTCTTATATTAATAAATAAAACGAAATAGTGGAAAAGTGCTGGGGTGGCAAAAATTTTTGGGGGTGGTATGGAGAGATAAGAGGCGATGTTTCTCAGGGCTGCTTCGAGCGGGATTAGGGGCGACATGGGAACCCAGAGTGGGAGAGATTAAGCTGAAGGAAGATTTTAGGGTAAGGGATGATATTGTGGGGTTGTTAGAAGGAGCATTTGTCATATAGAATTATTGGTGATGGCCTGGATGTGGTTTTGTATGAATTGAGAAACTAAGTGAAAGACACAGGGTCCAAATAAGAGAAGGAAAAAAACAGGTATTAAAAGACTAAGAATTGGGGGCACCCAGGACATCCAATTACACAATGTCCAAGGAGGTTCAGCACAATTATTTGCTTGGTTGGCGAGTTTTTGGGCTCTATCCTTGAGTTTTTTTATGTTGTCATATACCAGGCCAGATTGATTTAGGTAAAAACAACACTCTTCATTTAAAAATATAGAGTCCCCCCCCACTTTTTTTAAGCAGTCAGTAAGTCAGGGCCTCAGCGATTTTGGAGGAAAGAGAAATGCAAAGCCAGCAAATGTTTGTTAAAGAAGGAATGGAAACAGCTAGGAGAGAGTGAGTTTGATAGGGTGGTGGAGATAGCTGGGGAGAGGTAGAGGGTGGCATAAGAACAGGAACCAGAAAAAGAGTGAGTATAAAAGTAAAGAATAGGACTTCATCGGGTTGAAAGTATTAGAGGGTACCTTGCCACTGAAGATCTTCTATCCACTTCAAGAGAGACTTAAGGGTGGTGATTTGAGGTAAAACCAGGAGCCACTAAATACCAAAAGCCTGAGAAACTGCTTGGGCGATTTGACTGATAAAGGCTGGTCCCTTATCGGACTGTATAGAGGTGGGAAGGCCAAACCAAGGACTTACGTCTGACAGAAGGGAAGAAATAACTGTGGTGGCCTTCTCAGACGCTGTGGGAAAGGCCTCTAACAATTCAGTGAAAGTGTCTACCCAGACCAAGAAGTACTTTAGTTTCCTGACTCGGAGCATGTGAGTAAAGTCAATTTGCCAGTCCTGGGCAGGGGCAAATCCCCAAGCCTGATATGTAGGGAAGGGAGGGGCCCTGAACAATCCCTTAGGAGTAGTAGAATAGCAGATGGAACACTGAGAAGTGATTTTCTTAAGATAGATTTCCACGATGGAAAGGAAATGAGAAGTTCTAAGGGGCAGGCTAGCGGCTTGTAACCTACATGGAAGAGGTTATGAAATGACGATAGAATAGAATGGGCCTGTGAGGCTGGAAGGAGATATTTTCCTTGACCAAAGAACCATTTGCCTTGTGTGGGAAGAGATTGATAGGTGGAAGTTTCAGTGGGAGAGTAGGTGGGAGTGACTGATGAGGAGGAGAAAAACTGGTCGTGAGGAACAGAAGTTGGAATGCTAAGCTGCTTCTTTAGCTACCTTGTCAGCATAAGCATTGCCCTGATCAATAGGATCTGATGTCTTTTGATGTCCCTTGCAGTGAATGACTCCAGCTTCCTTTGGAAGTAAAGCGGCCTTGAGAAGAGTTTTTATTAAAGATGGAGATTAAAGTTTTTATTAATGATGCAGGACCTTTGCATAGTGATGAAACCTCTTTCTGCCCATATAACAGCATGGTGGTGCAGGATATGGAAGGTATATTTAGAGTCAGTATAAATATTGACACATAATTTTTTGCAAGAGTGATGGGTCAAGTTAAGGCAATGAGTTCGGCTTGCTGAGAGGTAGTGAAGGGGGGCAGAGCAGCAGCCTCAATGATAGATGTGGAAGATACTATAGCATAACCTGCATTTGCTGTTGTGTGGCGATTAGGCCTGGTGGAACTGCCATCAATAAACTAGGTGTGATCGGGGTGAGGAACAGGAAAGAAGGAAACATGGGGAAATGGAGTGAATGTCAGGTGTATCAGAGAGATACAGTCATGGGGGTCAGGTATGGTATCAGGAATAATGTGGGAGGCCGGATTGAAGTCCGGGCCAGGAATAATGGTAACTGTGGGAGACTCAACAAAGAGTGAGTATAGCTGAAGGATCCTGGGAGCAGAAAGTGTATGTGTCAGGTATGAGGAAGAAAACAGATTTTGGAAGTTATGAGAACTGTAGAGAGTGAGGTGAGCATAGCTTGTGATTTTGAGGGCCTCTAAAATTATTAAAGCAGCGGCAGCCACTGCACGCAGATATGAGGACTATGCTAAAACAGTAAGGTCAAGTTGTTTGCACAGAAAGGCTACAGGGCGCGATCCCGGCTCTTGTGTAAGAATTCCAACCACACAGCCCTACACTTTGGCTGTGTGTAATGAAAAAGGGTGGGGATGAATTAGGGAGCGCTAGCGTGGGGGCAGATTCTAGGGCTGTTTTTAAGGAATGGAAGGAGGAGTGGGGAAAGGATTTAGGATCTATGGGATCAGCTAGGTTTCCTTTTGTGAGTTTATATAATGGTTTTGTTAGGACGGCAAAACCAGGTATCCAAAGGCGAAAGTATCCAACCATGTCTAGGAAGGAAAGGAGTTGTTGTTTTGTAGAAGGTGTTGGGGTTTGAGAGATCAGTTGGACACAATCAGCGGGGAGAGCATGTATGTTTTTATGAAGAATTCTGCCAAGGTAGGTAATGGATGGAGAAGAAATTTGAACTTTAGAGGGGGATACCCGATATCCTTTGGAGAATAAATGTTGAAGGAGCAGGAGGGTGTCTAGTTGAGAAGATTCAAAGGAGGGGCTACAAAGTAGAAGGTCATCAATATATTGAATAAGGTGAGAATCGGAGGCGTGGAAAGAAAGTAAATCATGAGGAAGAGCTTGGCTGAAGTAATGAAGACTTTCCCTGAAGCCTTGCGGCAGCACAGCCCATGTAAGCTGCTGGGACTGATGGGTGTCAGGGTCAGACCAGGTAAAAGCAAAGAGAGGCTGGGACAAGGGGCACAGGGGAATAGTGAAAAAAGCATCTTTAAGATCAAGAACAGAACAGTGAGTTTTGGAGGAAGGTATTGAGGACAAAAGAGTGTATGGGTTGGGCACTACATGGTTGAAAAAGTAAAGCAATTTGGTTGATAAGGCACAGATCCTGAACTAACCTGTAAGACTTGTCTGGTTTTTGGACAGGTAAAATGGGGGAATTGTAAGGAGAATTTATAGGTTTTAGAAGCCCATGCTGTAGCAGGCGAGTGATAACAGACTTTAATCATTTTAAAGCGTGCTGCAGGATGGGATATTGGCATTGAGTGGGGTAAGAGTGATTCGGTTTTAATGGGATGGTAAGGGATACATCATTTGTCACCAAGGAGGGAGTAGAGGTATCCTATACTCGTGGATTAAGGTGGGGAGATACAAGGAGAGGATGTGAAGGAGGTTTTGAACTGGGGAAAACGGCAGCAATGAGGTGTGACTTTAGCCTAGGAATAGTCAGGGAAACAGATAATTCAGTTAAAATGCCTTGACCCTAATAAGGGAGCTGGGCAGGTGGGGATAACTAAAAAAGAGTGCATAAAAGAATATTGTCCAGGTTGGCACCAGAGTTGGGGAGTTTTAAGAGGTTTAGCAGCCTGGCCGTCCATACTCACAACAGTTATGGAGGCAAGGGAAACAGGCCCCTGAAAAGAAGGTAATGTGGAGTGGGTAGCCTCCGTATGGATTAAACAGGGGACGGACTTACCCTCCACTGTAAGAGTTACCCGAAGCATCTGTGATGGTCCAGGGAGCTTCTGAGGTGATCGGGCAGTGTTCAGCTGCTAAGCCGAGGAGATCTGGGAAAAAGTCATTCAGAGCCTTGGGTCAGCTGGACGGTCCAGTTTCCAGTGAAGTCCCGCACAGATGGGACCCGGCTTAGGTAGAATCCCGGGCTGTGGGCATTCCTTGGCCCAGTGGCCAGATTTCTGGCACTTGAAGTAAGATCCTGGGGGAGGAGGTCCTGAAGGAACACCTGACTGCTGTGGCTTAGGCATTTTAAAGTTTTTGTGTGCTGGAGATATAGCTGGGGTTTCTCTCACAGCGGAGGCAAATATTTGCAACTCTTCTCTATTATTGTACACCCTGAAGGCGAAGTTAATTAAGTCCTGTTGTGGCGTTTGAGGGCCGGAATTTAATTTTTGGAGCTTTTTTCTAATGTCAGGAGCTGACTGGGTGATGAAATGCATATTAAGAATAAGGTGGCCTTTTGGCCCCTCTGTGTCTAGGGCAGTAAAGCGTCTAAGGGTTGTTGCCAAACGGGCCATGAACTGGGTTAAGTTCTTATATTTGATTAAAAAAAAAAAAAAAA